>NW_024539613.1:0-156751 GCF_016647785.1 Suillus fuscotomentosus
AACATTTCCACTGGCCCACTGACTGTCAACCTTCCGTCTCCACCTATCCCTTCACCTGCACTTGTCCCTTCCCCCACCCCTGTCATTCCCTCACCTCCGATCGTCGCCGGACCTTCCGGCAAGACGACCCCTGAGGTCCAGGACAAAGGAAAAGGTAAGGCCACCTCCGTCGACCTGTTGCCGGAAGTTGGGGGGAGCAACAAGAGGAAGTCTCCAATGATTTCGGGACACTCCTCCCAACCTCCAAAGTCGGCGCTGAAGGCTCGCAAGCGTGTCAAGTCAAGTCAACTCCCCAAGTCGAAGCTGTTTGTGGAGTCGGAAGATGATGAGAACCCAATTGTTCAGGTATGTGTTCTGGCTGATTTCTGACATGCTCTCAATTTGTTGCAGCCGATTTCGCGTGGAGTGCTGGAGGTTGTCCTTCCCCAGCGCACCATTGTGGTAAGGAAGCCCCAGTCGCCTCGGTCACCCGGTTCCCCCAAGAAGCAATCATTTGGGCCTACTTCGGTAAGTTTGCATTTTTCGTTTGGACTTTAAATATATGCTCATGTGTCCACAGCTGACTGCCGGCAGTCGTCCGGAGGTTACAGTGAGTCGTTTGGACATGTCCAGACCTCCCATGTATAATTCCCACTCATTCCCATTACATTAGAAATCTCCCATCAGTCGTCCGGAGGCTCGGGTAAGTCCTAGAAGTTTTCCAGAAACTCATGTGTATTAACAATCTGTCAGGCAACCTCCGGCAGGCGTCCGGTGACCTGCACCAAACCGGTTTGGTGCATGGACGACCAATACTCTCTCATGAGTCAAATACCCTGAAATACCACTATGAAACCCTTTTCCCTTTTATCTGAAGTTGGACTGAGGCTAAGGGAATATTTTTTTGCTTTTCTTTTTATTTTTTTCAAGTTTATATGCCAGCAGCCTGAATATTTTAGTACATTTAATTCTGCGATGAGTTTTGCTTAGTCAGCCATGGTGATGACCCAGACAAAATCCCACACATGTCAGGTGACTGTGAAAAATATTTCCCACATATGTTGTCCTGGAAAAACATTAGTAAACCCCTAAATACTAGGCTCGCGTCATTCTCACCCTTCAAACAAGGCAAAGCAAAGACAGCCACACACAGGATTCATATCATGTGACACTTCCTACTCTCCTTCTGGATTTGTCATCAGGGGTTGGACAGGTCACATGACTTAGCAAATACCCAATGACTCACTATGACTCCCTCTGAATATATGACTCACTATGACTCACCTTGCACATATGACTCATTATGACTCTTGATGACTCTTGAATACACTAGTAGCACAGCCACATTTATTGTGTATATAATGACCTCAGTTTTTGAAATAAAAAAAAGCAGATACCAGCAGGTAGTAGGGTGTTTCTCAGCCCAACTAACACTAAGTTGTGAAGTAAGGTGTGATAGGTGTCAGTACCAGTGTCAAGAACTGTTTCAAGACTGAGAGGAACATTCTCAAGAGACAGTAATACTGCAAGCTCATCATACTGAACGACCCGCTGTGAGCTCACTGTGTGCAACAACCAGCAAGCAAGGTACAGCCACACTTTTATTCTGATTTCTATTATTCTTTTTCTTTTCCTTTTACTTTCACTAACCTTTGGCGTTCTTTGTCCAAAAATACTGATCCAAAATATTCGTGTTGTCTCTACGTCCACCTAAGACTCAGTAGTAGCATAGTGGGGAGACTTTAGGAATTGATAGTGAAGCTTGACCTCACTCATCTGAGTAGTGATACTGAGCCAAGATATTCTGTGCCTGCTAGGCTTTAGCCGTTGAAGAGGGGACTTGGTAGTAAACCCAAGGACGTCCGTTCCTGAGTCTGTTTGAATACTCAAAGAAGAGTTCCTTGACAGCAGGTTCAATATTGAGCTAAGAGTTCTACAATAAAGCATTTGACTAGTCTTGACCTTTGATTCTACCTGTTTTGTGCTGAGGGGGTTTATCATTGTAATTCTGCACCATTTCTTTGGAGTATAGTTGGTACGAGGCACTGTTGTTGAAAGGGAACTTGAGGAAGAATCCCGTATATTCTTTTGGTCATTGCCATACTGTCAGGCTGACCATTGTTTGTTTGTTTTCCTGTCAAGTCCAAAGATTGGATTGACCATCGTATTACTGATCTTGCAGAAGTATCCTTAGCTGAACATACTTTGGGTAGTATACAACTAGCCACCCACGAACGACCACGTTATCAGTCATTGGTATTTGTCTGAATCGCTGACCGTGGAGATATTTGTTTTATAGGTGTTTATCTATAGATCATCTATCTAAGAAGACACCGGAAGTTGAGGAGGAGTCCAATGATACTTCCAGTGCTTCGGATGGTGACCCGCCGGCCACTACCACATTTGATATCACCATTCCCGGCCCAGTGAGTACTCAAATATATTCCCTCTAGTCCATCTACTAACGGATACTACAGAACAACCCCTGCCATTATTGTGTCAAGGAAAATTGGCCCTGTGCGACTCGATTGGACAAGAGGTCCAGCCTCCCCTGCTTGTCTTGCATCCGCTGCTCCACCAAGAAGATCAAATGCAACCCTGCATCTCTGGGATCGCCGCCCAAACGGACCCTAGGGAAGTCTACCACCGGCCGGACGCGTTCCAAGACACCTGCCCCTGCTCCATCCAATGCTCCATCTCCCTCCCGGTCAAGGGCCCGAACTCGTAGTCAATCTCGTGGCCCTTCCCGAACTCCGGCCATCCCTGCTGCAACCACACCCCAGGTGCAGTCACGTGGTCGCAGCAAGACCATCACTACCAAGAAGACACCTGCACCTGCACCTGCACCTGCACCTGCACCTGCACCTGCACCTGCACCTGCACCTGTTCCTGCACCTGTCCCTGCACCTGTCCCTGCACCTGCGCCAGCTGGTAAGTCACCCATACTTTTGATGACCGGCTGACCTAATTTTTTACTTAGCAGTCAGGTCTTCCAGCGTCGCAGTGCCTCGTGCAGCACTCGATGTTCCCATGCCGGATCTCCATTCCATGGCAATTGCGATTCGGGATGGTGCAGCTCGCATCGCTATTCTTGAGGCTCAGGTGCAGGAGCAGGACGCTAAGATTGATACCCTGCAACGCCTCCATGAGAGCCTCCGGCGCACAGTGGTCGACCGGCACCCTTCATTTTCACTTCCAGACACACCGGCCGATGGAATAATGTTGCTTGGTCAAGGAGGTCCCTCCCGTCCATGTCACCCCTCCCCTCCGCACTTTCCAACCTCATTGATTTGGACTTTTCAGTCATGCAACCTACACCCTTGACGCCTGAGCATGAATCTGCTGTGGTAGGTCCCATGGTTGAGCCCACCCAAGTTCAGCCTGAGGGTCCACAATCCTCTGGTGAAATTGATCTCCCTGATGAACCAGGCAACCTCCTGCCAGAATCCCCCGGCGATATTGTGGTCCCTAATAAACCAGGTAACCTCCTGCCAGAATATGATTCTTCTGATGAGGAGATGGATGTTGAGGGAAAGGTTGATCTTCCTGGTGAGGAGGTTGACATGGCTACATAATTGCTCAGTGATAGATGTACATAAATGTTTTTCCATGCATGTTACCTATGCCACAATTGAATCATTCAATGATCACTCCCGATATCCAGAACTCGAAACTGCAGATTGAGGTAGATATCACCCAAAACCCGAACACCTGAATGTCAAATTATTAGTGCCGAACCCCGAGTCCCGGGTGCCGGGTACCGAGTCCCGACACCCGGAACTCAGGATTTGACATTTTAGACGAACGACATCTTCCAGACATGTTTAAATCAACCTATGTATATCTGTAAACATTTTACTAACCCCCAAACCCCAAACCGAGATGTACCAACCTCCGAACCCCGAAACCCGAGAGTGCCGGGTCTCGGGTATCGGGTGTCCGGAACTCGGAACTTGGGAGAATTTGGGGAGATCAATACAATTTAATTTACAATCGAGTTGATTGACAACACATTGACTTACCCATGTTTGCAATATATTTTTGTTTAGACATACCGAGTTCCGAGTTCCGGACACCGGAGACCCGAGACCCGAGACTGCCGGGTCTCGGGTGTCCGGAACTCGGAACTGGGGAAAATTTGGGGAGATCAATACAATTTGATTCACAATCAAGTTGATTGACAACACATTGAATTAACTATGTTTGCAATATATTTTTGTTTAGACATACCAAGTTCCGAGTTCCGGACACCCGAGACCCGAGACTGCCGGGTCTCGGGTGTCCGGAACTCGGAACTGGGGAAAATTTGGGGAGATCAATACAATTTGATTCACAATCAAGTTGATTGACAACACATTGAATTAACTATGTTTGCAATATATTTTTGTTTAGACATACCAAGTTCCGAGACCCGAGACTGCCGGGTCTCAGGTCTCGGGTGTCCGGAACTCGGAACTTGGTATGTCTAAACAAAAATATATTGCAAACATAGTTAATTCAATGTGTTGTCAATCAACTTGATTGTGAATCAAATTGTATTGATCTCCCCAAATTTTCCCCAGTTCCGAGTTCCGGACACCCGAGACCCGGCAGTCTCGGGTAACTCGGAACTCGGTATGTCTAAACAAAAATATATTGCAAACATGGGTAAGTCAATGTGTTGTCAATCAACTCGATTGTAAATTAAATTGTATTGATCTCCCCAAATTCTCCCAAGTTCCGAGTTCCGGACACCCGATACCCGAGACCCGGCACTCTCAGGTTTCGGGGTTCGGGGGTTGGTACATCTCGGTTTGGGGTTTGGCACTGAAAATTTGACATATATATTTTTGTGAGTGTTGTGCTTCTGGTGTCCATGCTTAGAAATAGGATTTGTTGCACACCAGGGTTCAGGTGTGGGGTTTTTCCACTTCAGTCCTGGATTATTGGTCAATGCCACACATGATAGATTCATGTTTTTGTGCTTAGGGGTTTAGATTTGGTGGTTGATGGTAGGTATATGCACTGATAGTGTACATGTATCCTATGTGTTTGATTCGCCGGTGGCTACATCAGCTGTATGTCTTGATGGAACATATCTAGGCTCACCCATATATGTAATACACCCCCGTCGGCCCGCCCGTCTATGTATTATCCCCCACGTCGGCCGACCCGTCTATGTGATACATCCTATGTTGGCCCACCCGTCTATATAATACATCCTACATCGGCCCACCCGTCTATATAATTATACCCCACCTCGGCCCACCTGTCTATGTAATAAATATTTTATAGCACCCTCGGCCCACCGGTCTATTTGATATCTCTTTCGTCGGCCCACCCATATATGTAATACATTCCACGTCGGCCCACCTGTATATGTAATACACCCTACGTCAGCCCACCCGTCTATGTAATATTCCCCTACCTCGGCCCACCCATATATGTAATACACCCACGTTGGCCTGCCCGTCTATATAACAATATTTGCCTTACATCTCTCTTCAGCCCAGCTGTCTATAATATCCTACTCTACATATTACCCAGATGGGCCCACCCATCTCCATGAATGATCATATTCCCCCGGCCCATCCGTCAACATTAAGTATATATATATCATTGGCATACATGGGCCCACCCGTCTCCATCGGAAATAATATGAGTCCCGGCCCATCCGTCATCATCGAGAATATACACAACATGGGCCCATGATCAGCTGGCCCGTCTCATACGGGATATTATGGAGGTCGGGTGGCCCGTATAATACGGAATTTGTCACTGAAGGGGCTCCTCTAACTTGACGTCACGAAGCTCCGCCACACTCCAGGGTTGTTTCTATGTAATATTGAAATTTTTTATAACTCCTTACAGGACAGTCTAAAGTGCTTGACAGCTCCAAGCTCCTCATCAATTGTAACATGATCTGGCTGGTACCACCTAATCTTACTTACGCTGGTGAGTGGAACCAGATTACTAGTTAGATCTATCATTGATATGAAATACTGTTCTCAAAATATGTTTAAACTATGGAGTGGAGAAATGAAACAATCGACCTGATTCACCTTTCCATCACAAGAGCCTGGATAACCACATTTCGCCATATCCTATACCAGTACTGACTCAGACTCACACCCATCTGGCTTGACCGATGCTGAAGCTCTCCTCATAGTTGCTAGACTTGAGGAGTTGTGTGAAGGTGACACTATGACATCCAGCATTCCACATAGCCATGATTTTGAGCCATGCCTCAGTGGCCAAGCGCATGGCCAAGGTGCCCCTGTATACAGCTGTGGGTGCTACCGTCACATGAAAGTTGAACCTACACTTGCACTCGCAGATGCACTTGCAGATGTATCTGAACACCAGGGACTTAAAAGGGTACAATGGCCACCTCAAGATATTATACACTCGGTTCTAATGGTTATTGTTCCAGGATGTCAATAGTTCGAACACACAAATTGGAGGCCGTAGTGGTGACTCAGAAATTTGGCCCCTGAAGCGCAAGAGGTCAAAGACAGCCTCTGAGTCTGACCCCATGGTGAGCTTGACTCATCATTTCGTTTTTCACATCAGTTGTTAATGGCTATATTGATGTAGACACCACATCACTTTGGGCGAAACCTGAGCAATGTCCAACACGCTCAATCAGTACCAGCACTTGAAGTGCCAAAGTGTAGGAAGCTGGGAAAGGCCTTCGAATTGAATAGAAGCATGACCCATGAAACCTCAGAACTTAGTGTTGTGAAATGCCTTGAAGCTGCCATTGACAGGCAAACAGAGGTGCTGTCCAAGATTTATCGCATTCTGGAGGGCAGTGCCAAGTAAACTTATCATTTATGATACCTTCTGTTGTAAACCTATACTATCATGATGTATATTCAAGCCTGATGGAAAGCATTTCACACAAGATTATGTACTAGTAGACTGCTATTGAAAAAATCCATTGCTCCAAATACCTGCAGCTTTGGCTTGACGTTGCATCAAAGCTTATCTCCTTTCATCACTCACTAGGCCACCGTTGGTTTAGTTTAACTTGAAACTCAGGCTGATGCTTCTGTTCTTCATGCAGTTATGATATGGTTGGATCTACAGGTGCAGGGTTGGCATCTCACATGCGACTCTGTTTGTTTGAGCTTTATGAGGTCACCGGCATTACACAAAACAACCACACTATGCATTCTGGTTGCAGAAGAATCAAGACTGACCATTAGGTCATCATGCATTATGGCTTATCCACATAACAAGTTGTGGGTCCATTACTATTGACGAAGATTAGTACTGCTGAAGAAATGTAATTGAATTTCTCAGGCTACGATTTGCACAGATTGATTACCAGTCCTAAATAGTGCCAAATGCCCTGCTGTACCTAGCACAGGCTACCTCTATGCACTCCATATCCTGCTTTGCGTAGTCCAGGACTGTGCAATCAATACGCAGGAATGAAATCGACAAATGGAGCATAGCTTCGTGACCAGGCGAGCAGAATAGTAAGTTGGTTTGACAAAATTAAGTAATCTCAGGCAATAATATAGTGAATGAACTTTGGCTTGGCGCGACTTGGGTTGCAGCCGCTGCACCGCCACACTGGCCGAGTGTTCAAACCTTCATGTCAGTGCCAGCGCTTCCCATCGAACTTGAGAGAGAGATCATCACTCTTGCTATTGATTGCATGCAGCAAGCTTACTCATTCTTGTTTGTTTCACGGAGGGTGCATTACTGGTGAGCAATTCCGAAGGGTTGAGGCAGAGCACAATGATACTGAATACTGCTGTAGGATCAAAAGGCTACTTTACCGAAAAATTGTTCTGTCAAGTGAAAGCATTGCTATCTCCTTTCTTTCATCACTTTATATTCGGTCCTGTCACTGTGACTTCACTTGAGGGGCAGTGAAATCATTGTGTATCGAGGGTGATGTATTTCTGAGTACAGCCACAGAGATCATTTCCCTGTGCAATGGTACCACCAATCTTGCATTATGGATCGCACCATCGGACTTTAAGAATGAAACAACAAATCCTCTGCTACAGCCCTTAGATGACCTCCCACTAATATTGTTATCACTTAGTATATCTCTGATTTTCCGTTACACCCAGTTGGTCTCCCTTTCTGCTTTCAAAGCCTTCAGTACCATGACACACCTTGAAATTCTCAACGGCTGGGTGCTATGGAACTCTACAGTTGATCTGGAGTATCTTCATGGACTGGCGCACTTGTGTTTACATATCCATACACAGAGGACTAAACCAAAATTGGTGGTGTCCCTTCTCACTCTGCCACACCTCCAAGTAGTTGTCTTCCACATCTCAGAAGATATCAATACAGTCGAAACATTCCTGGAATCTAGTTCCCTTAGTGACCCTTGCATCGTGCTGGCATCTCAAGTTCCCACTGCCTGGGGTGAATTTGGAGGTGGCGACATGTCTCTCTGGAAGGGCACTGATCAAGTAGTAGATTTGAGGCGCACCCAAGGCATGTCTTTTTATCCTGAAAATCCACTATGACCAGCTAATGCCTTCAATAGGAGGGCCTTTTAGCATACCGTCATCTGACATTTTGCATTGCTGAGTACCTCTGGGTCAGTTCTGTATTGTGATACATACTTTGTGGCTCTATAGATAATCATCTTCAGAGCGATGTATGGACTTTGATGTGCTACCTCAGAGTAGGGGATGCATTTACTTTTTTCCACAAGGATCTATGTACATATTCTGACCAAAAATCTTATTTGTCATACTGAGAATGGCGGGTCATCTTTTTGGTTCGTGACAGAGTTCAGTCGCACCAGTCACGGCAGAAGAAGATTAGACCAGGTCTGGCAAGGAGAAGCGAATGCGCAGCATCAAGAGACGGCGACCTCGAGTTCATTCATTACATGCCCATCTGCCACCTCCTGTACTCAAGTTCATGTTCATTGTGCTCCAAGTTTAGTATCATTAATTGTATGTAGCATTACACTTGAGACTTATACATGATGCTAAACTACATCTTATAGTAAACAGTACATCCTATGCAATGTCTCAAGGATCTGGGTATGTGTAATGATTTGTGTTCTCCTGTCTCTCGCCAAAGACATCTACTCCACCATGTACTAGATGTACTGTGGCAGATGATGACTCCGGGGCTGCTGAAAATAAAGGTTTGCCTTCTATACAGGCATTGAACAACGCTAAATTCTCACCTAGTATTGTTTCCAGCCGCTTTCCACGTTACGATCCAAAACTAGTGCTCTGATGTGAATCGCCAGCTTCATCAAGATAACTGATGATGTGAATGAAGAAGTCCATGACCATAAGGGGACAGAGGCCGTGAAAAATGGTAAGGCATTCAGGTGAAATGATTTCTATAAAAAAAAAGCCTGACTCCCAGTGATGTCAGTGGATGGAGAAATGTTTCAGTCCAACCGCATTGTGGCTCTGCCTTATCGAGTTTGGCCAGAAAATCACTGATAGAAGGATAAAAGATGCGGGGGTCAGTCTCAAGCTCCAAGTTGGTAAGTATAGATGACATGGAGTTGGCATTTTGGGGGCTATACAGAGGCCTTTAGCAGGGGTATTTTTACTTCATTCAAATGGTCTCAATTTGATTCAATGATGTTCTGACATTTGTTGTAGGGGCTTTCAAATCTGGTTTGCCCACCAGCGCAAATAGTGAACAAAGACCTGGCCGTACATTTGTTTTAGTCTCTATTTCATCCAGGTAGTTATAATCTGGTTTGGTTTGGTGTCCCCACCTCTCATTGGTTTAGTGTCCCCGCTCTTCCATTTTATTCAAGATTTTTTTTTCTTGTTCCACCCTTACTACTCCAGTTGACCACAATGTTTTATGTAATCACCGTGAGCACATTAACTTGATTAGGCTGCAGTCATCTTTAATCTAATTGTGTTGATCAATAGGATCACCTGGAGCAAACTCTACTAGTCAATCACAGACTCAACATGTACGCAATGCACTGTCCATGGAGATATGAAGAATGTATGGAGCCGAAACTCAAAAGGTGTCGGATCTTTGCTATATATGACATTGTGATTGGTACATGTCATGAAACTAGCTGTTTTGAGGTCCATGCTTCATGTTTCCTCAGCTAAATTGACTTACATGCCCACTTCCAAATTCCCACTCAACATTCTTATCTGTGGGCAATGGCATCCTCATCCCAATCTCAATCTGAATCAGACAACAGCAACATTCAACCTCTAGTCACTCTTAAAAGATGAATTACTGCACTTGAGGAAGAAAATGCAGACCTTCAAGTCCGTCGGCTCCCTGGGAAGAAATAGTATGTCTAATATTTAAAAATACGGTACAACAGATTGATAATGCGATCAAAACAGTGAATCAAATGTATATTATGGCCGAGCAATTCGAAGGCTCATGTGCCTAACCGAGCACGTTGAAGATCTAGTGGTAGAATTTGATAGGCACATTGGACTGGGCGCTGCCAATGAATCTGATGCTGATATAATGGACTCAGATAACCCAGAGTAAGTGTTTTCCCGAATCTTACTGGTTAACTCTCAGGTTGTGTTTCAGAGAGAATAGACAGTATTGCTCCTTCAAGAAACTTATGACATGGTGTCCCTCAGTTCGTAAGTTGCTACAGTCATCTGCCAAGCATGAAACTCTTGCTTTTGCATATAGTAAGGTGAGATTCTCCAAAACAAATCACTGATGAATCATCACTGTATCTTGCATCCAGCTGAATGAAAGCTCTGATGGGGCCAGAGGAGACGACTCTGCTGGTCTCAAGCGTGCTGTCGCTGATTGGCTAATGGAACGTACCCCCACGCCAAATCCCCCCATTCACAAGCAAAACAAATCTGGTCGAGGATTTTACCATGACGTGATGGGCGAACTCTTGTGCCCAGTTGATTATACAGTAACTGGAGCAATCCAATGTAAGTGCTCTTTTATGAGCTGCGCCACAGATAACTTATACCTTCAAAGTGTTTGAGTATCCATTCGAGACTACCATCCCGATTTTCACATCACTGCTTGCTCTTGGCCTTTGTTCCTGTACAAGGATGGATGTTACAACCCCCAGAACCCTACAAAGGATCTGTTTAAAGGTGAGCTACTAGTCAAGGTGAGATTAATATGTGTGACAGAAGTTATACCGAATGTTGTCTGCAGGTATTTAAACGTGTATTCACCTCTCCGAGTTCCACAGATGAGGAACAAGTGTTGACTCAATGGGTCGTTCCGCACTTGGCAGGAACAGTGGCAAGTGTCGCACTTGGTGTGACATTTCAACACTAGTCAATATGCGATCTATCCAACCTCAAGCCATAGCTTACATATCTGTTCAGGTATCAGACTACTTGATTCAAAGTATCCATGTTTTGCTGATTAGAGGGTTTAGCTAAGATTTGCGTTGTCAAGCTCAGGATCTTGGCGCGTCGTTGATGACGAATTCAACAATCAAGAGTTTTATGATAACATAGTTGACTATCTTGAATTTCCTCCAACACCTGAAGCAGCGAAAGAAGTGGATGATCTCTTACTTTGGTGGAATAGGTGAGTAGCCTTGGTGTCTTTACACTGCCTTCCATTGATGCATTGACACATTGGGATTCCATTTTTTAGAAAAGTTTTTGGTCAAAAACATGTTTCTGACTATCGCCCGCAGCAGGCAAACCACATGTCAGTTGCCATGACTTTGGCCAAGTGACGTTGCCCATAGCTTAGTTGGGTTGGAACCTACTAGTACTTAAGTGGGAGTTCCTTGTATTAAACTTTATATTGTACAATTTCAGCTATGTTGTATAATGATCAATTTTGGCCACAACATCGTGCCGAGTGAGATCCGAGTAGTGCGATCAGGATTCAGTGCTCAGCAATGACATTAAGACCCTTTTCTGCGCAAATGTTGAATGATAGATAATTTGTTTAATCATTCTGCACCACCATATGGTTGAGACGAGTGGTTCACTTTCTTCACCCATCTAGTATTTAGCAGCCAACACGAATATGACACTTATGTGACTTCAGGTAACGAGTTGTGCGTGGTGTTGCAGTATTGAACATTGGTCGTGCTTGTGTCAAGAACGGTGTTGCAAGTGGTCAGGGACACATCCACCTGACTTGCAAGCTCTGGTAGCGCATACTGCGCTGATACATGTGGGCCACCAGCTCAATAATGACAATTTTGTCTCTAAGCACCTCATTTCGCAATGCAAGTCACATCAATATATTAGAACTTTAGAATAATATAGTGTGTCTGCTCGTACCAATCCTGCAAGTATCTGCCTACAAAATCATTATGTAGATTGGCCACAAAGGCTACGTGTTTAAAGTCATATATGGTCTCTAATACAGTTCCTGTTGCTTAATGTCTGACTCCCAGTTGTGTAGTTTTAAGACAGTGTATTGCACAAAAAGAATTATAATTTCTTCACTTACATGCCATACTTGGTGGTCCCACAAATATGTATTATTATTATTTAAATTGGTCAAGGAGGCTACATGTTTAAAGGTAGATATGACATTATATAACCGCTTGCCATATTTTACCTGATTGCAGACATTATGACCATTATAAGGTGGATATAACGGTTGGTAACATATCTTGATTTTCAGTGATGACATTGAGCCCCAGCGCTTATCACGAGTGCCAGGCCATGCAGGCTATATATGGCTATTCATGCCCCTCCATAGGCTTGGGACCAGCCTGGCTTATATAACCACAGACAAGTCAAGTGGCATAGCCAGGCTGGTTGATCTCAGAGAGATTTGACAGGTGAAGCATGGAGTTTCAATTTAGCAGGTGCCAGTCATGCCAGTTGAAGTAATAACACTACATAGTTACTATCAACTATCAATCACTCAGAAACTTTTATTCGCGCACGGCATAGAGTACTGCATTGCCAAAACTTCCTTTGAACATGCGCTGCATGGAAGATCATACAAATACTGCCCAATAGGCAACACTCATGTACACTCCAGAGTCTTGTCATGAGGAGTGTCATGATTAATTGTGATCGTGTTTGTAAAGTCCATTGGAAGGTTTTTGAGAGCATTCAAAGCTGATATAGACATAGGCAAATATTGAAACTCATGGTCATAACATAGAGATGTAGCAAAACAGTAGTGTCTGTACAATGTCTGAATGCATTATGTACGACAACACCCGGCACAACCGGCACCTGCTAAAATTCGAACTCCGTGCTTCGCCTGCCAAATTTCTCCGAGATCACGTCAAAAATTCTCCACTCTCATGTGACGTACGTCAGACTGGTCACGAGTCTAGCCCCTCAGCGCAGTACGCAATCGCCTGGGTCGTCATTACAATCACGGTCTTTGTTTTATTCCCTGACGGTGATGGTAGCTTTGGTATCTCCTGCATGTCCATTTCAGATGCCGGTATCGACGATATTGCACATGTTGCGCATTGACAGTAAAATTATTTTCCATTTCCAGCCTGGGTCAAAATCGCAAAGGTCCTACGTCCATGGTCGTTTTGACCTCCTGGTATCTTCAGCGGCTGGTAGAGCCGGTACACGGCAAGTTCCGTTTTCTTGAGCACAAACTTTGACCGTTTCTTGGAGTGCTGCAATCGGGGTTAGATGTGATCTGCTCCTTAGATGAAAATGGCAGACCTTCTGAGTCGAAGTGACCGTCATATATATCGTCACTCGAGGTGGCACGTGGCGCTATAATATCATATTCAGTGCAGGCGCTTGATCTCTCGCCAAGGAAGGCTACCAATGGGTCCGATAGGCCGTCATCGCAAAGTCTCCCGTAGAAGTGATTCAACGTATGGTAGTGACGCTGTCTTCGAAAGTAGGTAAGCGATCCCACCCAACCACTGAGTCGATTTCTACTTGTGCGCGTTTTTGAACATTTGGTAAGACACCATGGCGAGAGCAAAAACCATCAAGACTGAAATAATCTGTAAGAAACTTCAGCAGTTGACAAGCTGGGTCGGATATCGGCTAACCGTCTCGTATGAACCTGAATAGATATGTATCAATGAAGTATACCATCCCTTGTAAAAAGATTACGAACCCAGAATAGCAGTAGTAGCTGCTTTCTTTAAGGTACCCTCAAACAATGGTCTGGATGTCTGATCTTGCTTCTCGATTCGTTGGAGATTTTCTGCTACCATCGAAAACTGACCAAGGGAAGTTTTCGGCCTTGACGACCATGTGATTGATAGCTAGAATGAACTAATATCTTTCAAAACGAAAGATGCCCACCATATGCTCCTGTGCACATTGAAACGGCACGTCGGTCATTTCTCTCGTGCAATTGACCGAAGTGTGAGAGCATCGCGTTTGATTGAAGATCCCTAGCACCAGTCAGGTAACTTCAGTACTGCGTCAGAGTACAGAGTGTCAGCTATTTTCACGAGAAAAATAGCTTAGCTCACAGAAGGGAAAATTTTTGAGCAAAATTGCTCTCTAGGGATTCGAACCAGAGGATCATCACGAGGACTAGTTTGGCGGCCGTATGTCGTTGATATCGTAATTGATGTCGAGAATCCAGGTTAGTAGTTTACAAACACATAGACTGACGTTGCAAAGTGACAATGAGGGTCATTAATTAGATTGATCATCTCATGCGCGCGCTTGATCTGCATTGGACGAAACTTGGGTGCAGAGTCAGGACGGAAAGTTTGGTGCAAGAGTCGTCGGCAACGACGCCATTCATCACCATAGCCTGCAAACGCAAAAATGACCGACCAACCAAACCTGCCTATAATCTATAATGATTAAATGGAACAATGTTAGAAGAACGCGCAGCTCGAGTGCGGCTAGGTTAGAGCAGTGCGTGGGTACGTATAGATACCAAAGGCGCAAAACAGACATTGAGTTATAACTGCACGAAAAGCGCCAGGAGCTTATTATGTCGTGTGGCACGGGGCATGACGGGGAGGATGACTAAGCGCACGTAGGCTTGGCGCTGACCCCAAATAGCGCGCGCTCGTCGTGGTCGGCGACGTGTGGAGTTCTGTGGGCAGTGAGGAACCCGGCGGGAAGGGAGATGAGGGCGGGGGTGCCTAAAATAGACAGCCGAGTAATATATTATCGGGTTGGACAAGCGATAAACGCCTGCCGTCATCGTGACCCAGCTCCATTTGCCCCCTGATACTATATCATAACGATTGGTAAAAGCCCAAACGACGCAGAGCAACCTTCTCCGGCAGTGAAAAAACCGCGTTTCTCAGGCCATTAACTAGGATCTGTCACCCAAGTGAAGTAACAAACGTTTCATGCACGATGAAGACGCAAGATTGTGCATTCAGTATGTTACAGCTAACAATCTATTATAAAGGAGAAATCAGCGGGGAAGGGCAGGTTGCAAATGTAATCTTGCCTTAACTCGAAAGTTCAGACCTTGGTGGGCTGTGTCTGGGACTGCTGTAGTTTAGCCTGCATTACATTAATGAGGTAGCTCATATTCTCCTGCTTCTTTTGTATCGTTTCTTGTAGCGTATCGAGATTAGTGCGAATATATTCCACTTTTGTTTCATAATATTTGGTGGCCTGTGCCCGAGACTGTACGGTCATCTAATCAGCGGTGGCCTGTAACATAAGATCTCACACATGCCTTCTTCACGTAATATCCTGTACCGACGTCGACGATCACATTCTCCGCATCACTTAAGTGACCAGGCACATATAGGGAGTTGGTCAAAGGAACAAGGATAGTCGTTCCTGCACAGATAGAATTAAGTTAGAGCCTGAAGATGAAAATTCCGGTGTACCTTTGTTTTGAGGTTTAATTTCTCTGACATTCTCAATGCATGACTTAAACTTCGCTTGTGCCTGCTTCAGCTGAGCGAATGAGTTTGTGAGGTGGTTCAATTCCTACAACACAATCAGAGACGCAGAAAAACAGTGATATCATTAAAGTACCTCCTCTAGCTGACGGCGCACATCAGATAGCTGTTGGAGGTCGAGATCAGCAACATTGATTTGTTGAGGCTGCGACGAAGTGGTTGAAGCCATCGCTGGATTGAGCGTGACAAGAGTGTGACCGATGGTCCCTTCAGCCGTGACATTAATAGTGTGAGACAATGCGAGACTCTAAATGGTTGCTGCCTGCAGTAGCCTGTGCATGCGGCTGCAACCATGTCCATCGATGCCATCGACTCAAGAGGAAGAATACCTCAGGATATAGGTCTGTTATTAAGTCTAAAGCCGCAAGAGTTCAACTGATACCCCGCTGTCCAGTTGCTATCTTCCACGCTTCGTTTCACCCAACGAAGGGTAATCTAGTGGACTGGTGTTTGAAGGCCAGCGATGGTCTGTTTGCAGTTTTCATATCGGTTAGCGACTTAAATGTGCTTCAGACCTTGAGCTCGATGGTGTTGAATTTAGCACCCTCCCCAGTGGTCTCCATCTTGTAGACCAGGATGTGGTGTATGTGCCCTGCACCCATACCACAGCTCTACTTATCAGAATTTAATAGATACTTCACGAAGGATGCCCATTCCGGCATATGTGTTTTCCGTCGGCGGAGGACCGCTGAACAAGGCCACCGCGGGTTCCGGCTGACGTCTCTTGGAATTCTATTGGCCAAATCTACCCGGTCTCGTCCATGGCGGCATGTCGCTGCCCTTCGGACTTTAGCTGACTCCATCTATCTCTCGTTAGAAACCAGAGGTGTTTTAGAGCCATCTGAAAGCGATTGGGAACCCGCTCGTATTTTTTTCGAAGAACGCAAGGTTCGACGAGCAGATCTCAGTGGTGCTGGCAAATGGTATGGTTGGAGTCATGAACTTGATAATGTGCGATGCAGCATGAGCGTTACCTTATGTTTCTCTGACCCCAATATACAGCCGGATTCAGAATTTAATCCTACCATCCACCTCTCACACTTGTTGCGCATCCTAGGACCTTCGGCATTGACGTTGTACAAGCATGTCCTTGGGCGTCAGAGGATACTTATATATACGCTCCCGCCGGTTGAAGCCGCATGCATACTGTGCCAAGTGGCCGCAGATATCTGTTACGCAGCTCAACTTGACCCATCAACTAATGACATCAATGAAAATGACCCGGCGACGCAGTATTATACGAGGCTTAAGGGTAAAACACAAGAGGCTATTCATGTGCTTGGCATGGTTACTCTCAATGACCTTGACAAGATGGATCGCGAGGGCAAAACTGGTCGAGGTTGGGTTGCTTGTAAGTGATGATAATATAGCTCTAGGCGTGCCCCTCATTCTTGTTTGAAAGGCACGACTGATGCCATTTTTCTGGACAAACCATCTTACTACGACCTTTTGATCGATCTAACGACATCTACACCCTCCAAAACTTCACGACCGACCTTATACCTCTCAAAGCCGCAGCCGCAGCCACCTGGTTCTAAAGGGCCCACACATCGTTTAGCCATTTTTCGTTTCACGTGGAGTGATATAAGGCTGGTACATATATTTGCAGTCATGTCTCCGTATACGTGTTGAACACACCTGACAGTGGAACGAGCTTGAACGCATTCTGCAGCTGGATGGCGATCAATGTGCACAGCCATGCTGCCGCCCCTCATCTGAAATCAATGCCAGAAATAAACCCTCATCTTCGTGGACAGACCCTTGGAGAATATATGAAGATGTGTGTATTGTATGTGCTGGGCTCTGGATGGGGTCCTGGCGTGGCAACTCAGTTGCGTCCTATTCCACTGGCAACGGATCCCTCGCCAACTGGGGCAGCATCAGATTAGAAGGTGACGATGATCTTACCGTTGACGGAACATTTGTGCGTAACCTGGGTATGGGGATTGAAGGGTGTCCTGGTGGAAGCCCAAACTCAAAGGGAATGAGAAGGACCAGCGGCATGACTTGGCCGGTTGGAAATACTGGCTTTGACCGTCGCCAGCCTTCGTCATCTTCCGCTGCTACGCGATCTATGCCACAGTTATGCAATAATGGTAATGACACAGATCCAGAAACCAACGAACGACATGATCGTCAGATTCTAACGACACTCGCCCTACTTCAAACATTTCACGCCAACACCAGCTTCCAACTCTCTCGCCTAGTTGATCTACTTCCTTCTGTCACCTCCGGTACACCAGAGACTTCGGTGATTTACATTACTCCAAAAGATATGATATCATTCGAGCTTGGCCCTCTAAGCTCTCTTGATGCCCGTTACCTAGAGTGGTTAGCTGACGAGTATGGTGCAGGGTCGCAGATAGTAGTGAAGAGGGGATGGAAGGATTTGTTTGGAATGATATTTGGCTTTGGTTGACTAACATCGACTCTCGCTGAGAAGACGCGGTGTTTTATATTTATCATTTTGCTTTGTTGGCGGCTTGATGCCCAACAGAAATGTAGTGCTAGACCCTATTAGACCAGTCCACTGCCTTGAGGCTTCATTAACATTAATTACTTATGCAGTCACTAAACTCCACAGTGTGCTGACTAAGTACAAGTCATGCCACGGCCGCACTAGAATTCCGAGCTGTATCTGTCCCACGACCGGCCAACAGCCTACATCAAAAGCTATCCTCTTCTTCTTTGTAATAATCATCTAGTCGCAAAGTGAATGGCAGAGAGCAAGGTAAGCTCAACGAGATTGCTGAGCATCTCCTCACCTTTTGTCACTGTGGCATATTGCAGGGTCCTACAACTACCGGCGGTTCAGTGAACAAGCTCGCCATGTCTCGAGCGCTCGGGGCTGCATTTCTAAGCCATCAAGTCGAACAGCTGGAAAAATCGGTTACACGTGGGCCAGCATCTGGAAACTGGAGAGACCGTCGTCATCCGCAAGCCGACTTGGGTAATACCAACCGTCGCGGTGTTATCAATCATACACCCAAGCAGCGCCCATCTTCAGGCAATAGGTCTGCGAAGAAGTCTGTCGCTGAAGCTGTACCTGAAAGAGAGCACAGTGAAGCCAGGGTGCAAAAGCCCAGGAAATCGAGCCAGGAGGCCAGGGGTGACAAGGATGCAGATATAGTAGTGGTCGATGCGAGCGTATTGGTACACGCCCTCCACCAGGTGAAGAAATGGTGCAGAGATGGACGTGATGAAATCGTTATTGTACCCCTTGAAGGTCAGTCGAGACGTTAGAAATGTTTTGTCGTCTGACGTGAGGTGGCTTAGCCTTGAATACTCTTGATTTACTCAAGAAGGGAACGAGTCCTCTCGCCCAGCGCGCGCGGTCAGCTTCACGAATTTTAGAGGCTCAAGTTGGCACAAATCCTCGTATCCGTGTCCAGCGGGATGATGCCTTCGTTCCGTGGGACCGCATCGAGTTCAAGGACATGTCACCTGATGATGCTAAGGACAAAGCTATGTTACAGTCGCTGCACCTCTCTGGTTCTCCAGAGTGGGTTCGGCGCATGATTTGTTGCGCCCGTTGGGAAGTTGATCACGTCTCTGAAACTCGTGCTTCAACGAGCGACAAACTGAAAGTCGTTCTTGCTATCCTTTCCCCTTCTGCTACTCCAGTTCAGGTCTGTCGAACTGATGCAATGCCCGAAGTATCATCTCCGGTACCCCTTCCAGCTCCAAGTCCACACACTCATAAATACGAGCCTCGTTCAGCTGGCCTGTTGATTGGACACTGGGCTACCCGGGCTGGTATCACTCTCTTAGAAGTGGAACCTTCCGCAGCACCACTCGTTCCACCTTCATCGAACCATCCTCGTAATCTTGATGATGACGATAGAGGAAAACGACAGGCCGGTCGAGGCAGACGTAATTCCCATACCGCTCAGGGGGGTCTTCCTGTCGCTCGAGGCACCGGGCTAGTGGAGCGCCCTGCTGCCGTTATGCAAATGATGGAAGTGATCTCTCAGCCTAGCAAGGTCGTCCGCGTTCTTGCTCGAGGCGAGAAACTAGAACCAGACCCATAATCCTGATTATGCGGCATCTTTGAGTACAAGGTGTGTTCAGTTTAACTTATGGATGTTGACTACTGACCAATACAGCCGAGATATAACTGTTCCTCGGTTCCAAGGCTGTTCCAGCTCCGTCTCGATCAACGACGTCATGGAAAGTATTGGAAGCCTCACAGATCACGCATATTCGCTCTGCCTCTCATTCCTCAGAGCATGGATTCTGCAGGAAATGTTTCCAGGCATCTTTGTGTGGTCTCTTTGCTTCGAGTGTGCGGTCCTTATGAAGGTCTAACCACAGCAGTTACGGAACGAGTGTTCATGATAACTTTTTACTGGTTCCTATCATCCTACAAACACTTTGTTTCACTGTCTGCGGACTATCCGATGTGCCCCTACTGTGTATGTTCTATGTCCTTATGGTCCCATTTCTCGAAATAAACTATATATTCATTTCCGTGGCGGTTTGATTCGACATCTGTTCTTTCTGACTGGTTGCCAGGGGTGGAAGATAGTTCTTTCAACCCTACTGGAGGTTCACATCTATTCGCATCTCACCGTCTACAGTGGTCCACCAGTTATAGTCCTTTATTTCTGAAGCCTTTGGCCAAACATATAGTCAATGGTGACATATGTGGTGGGAACTATGATGACATGGGGCCATGGTTAATACACAATTAGCCAATAAACATAATTGTTATACGCTTTTATTTATCACCGGAGTCACCTCGTATTGGTCCTGCGTTTGTTGTTCGCCCATGTAAGTGGGACATCACTCACACTCATCACGGCTTGGTTCACCACCGCGTTCAAATCGTTCTCGTACGACGCCAATATTCTTGCGCTTATCAGAATTTTGCTCATTGAAAACCGGCTCAGGGCGCGTCCAGTAACCGGATCATTATTTCAGTAAATAAATGAGACAGGTTCCGTGTTCTATATATATACATATGGAAAGCCGGACGCGCGCGCTCATTATTAAGCGTCACACATCCATAATAGGCAGTAGGACCCTGTGTACTCCTAGTTTAAATTGTCCAAGAACAAGAGGTGTAGGTAACTAGATATATACACGACGAAGAAAAATCACCATCCATCTACCATTTCATCGTCACTTTCGCAATCCGAGAACTCCCAAACCACCAAACCAGCGTGATCAAGACCGACCAAGCTTTCGTCAATCCCTGTTGTGATATCCGGCTCATCACTGTGTGAGAGAACATCTAGTTGACGACAGTGTTCAGTGTCTAGCAAATACATCAGTGTTTAGACTGTCAGGATTGGAGACGACAAACCAAGGCCAAGTCCTCCGCCCACACCACCCATATAATAGGCGCCATTGGGATCCTCGCGAGAAGGTAAGTCTTGATAGTCATCTAAAAGTGGAACAAAATCTTCATCTTCATCATCCTGCAGCTGAATTTCGCCTGGTAACTTGTCAGCGAGCTGGAGGGCATCTAGCAGAAGCCGATATGTGTCCCAGACTGATTGTCGTGTGATAACTGGGCGACCGAGATCATTGTAGCAATGCTGGATGCATTTGCCGAAACCCTCTGGGACCAGGTCAAACACGCAATGAGAGGGCTTGATGTAAAGACTTCAGACGAAGTCTAGGGCCTCGGGTTCGATTTGAATCTATGATAGTACCAATATTAGAGTACTATTGCCAGTACAACAACCAAATTGATGTAGCACGTACCTTGAAATCCAATGCTCCAAAATCTTCAGCTGAATGGTAGATAAGATTGGGTACTCCATGAGGAAGAATCTGGATGGCGTGTCAATGCTTATTGAGAGTAAAACCACAGGCACGTACTTTGTTGCGGTTGTGCCGCTTGGCAGTATTGTTAATACGATCCTGATATGCATCGAGCTCCTGCTGAAGCCACGGTATGAAAACCCAACGGAAAACCATCCTGCAAACAAATATGACAACTAACACTCAAACAGAAGAAAAATGACGCACACTTGAAGGGTATTATTTGAATCATACCAACCAGAATTGACGCCATGATCAAGAAGATTCTCGAATCCAGGTGTGAACCGCCGGCGCAGTTGAGACCATGCGATCTCTGGCATAACATTCTTCTTCGTTCGCATCCAACGATGCTGGAGCGTACCATGTAAAGCTTTGTCATGATACTGTCGCAGCATGGTATGCGCGTTTGCAATCCCATAGTTTTCGGACCCCGGATCACTTTGAGTGACCATTGGCATATCTAAAATTTAAGTCAAACTTAGTATGTTTGTGCTTTAAAATGTGAAACACTTACGACCGAGAGCCTCGATTGTGTTAAGGTAGTAACTCAGAATGAGCTGCGGATTTCGGTTGGAATGCCAGACCCGAATCCACATTATACGACCAGAGAAAGGCTCAATGCCAGTATGCAGCCCAAGACCGAATCTGAGCCACTTGTCATGCTGATCGACTGCGAATAAATCATTCACGCCAGCTGCCCAGAAGCGTCTCCTTCGAAGGCGACAAGCCTTGCGCTGACGAACAAGTTCCGGTTCATACAAAGCAAAGTACTCTGTCACAACCCTCCTAGGATGCGAAACTCGTAGGTCAGTAAAATTGGTCCTCACAATGTAAAGATAACTCACCTAGCAACACTCATTTCCCGTTCATGGTATAGTAAACTCACCATTTCACGTGCACCAGCATTCGGATATGTAGCACGTAAATCGAGCATTGCATCACGAATGGTTTCGACTGTGTGACGCTGTTGACGGGTACGTTGAAGACCCATCGTCTTTCGAACTTTCAAAAGTGTGGTAAGCCTAGTGTATAATTATTTAACACTTAAATAACTAGATTTAAACACTACTCACCCGATACCGTAGCGAGTCGTGTCGATGTGTTTTTGCAATTCCTGGATAATCTGCCGATCGGTCTGGCGGGCCTTCCAGAGGCGAAGGATATGAGGTGCGATTTCGTCCAGCGGGGCTGCTTAGAGTGTTCAGATGCCTAGTGGGAGTGACTTCAAGTTGAAAGGTACATACGTGTAGGTTTGTTCTGGTTGGGCATTGCAACGTGCTCACTCTGAGGCTTGCAGGGTTACACTTTATATTAACGGTGATTTCCTTTGGACTTACCTAGTTCAGTGGCCCCTGACTAGAAGAAGTTCGTGCTGCGGCAACATGGGAATTCACGGAATTCGTGCCCGGCCTTGCGCCACTCATGCCCCGCTCGTCCCACTAATGCCCTCCTTGTGCCTCACATCTTCCTAAGTCAAGTTCAGTAACTACTTGGGCTGGACGTTCCAAACGTTCTGAACGTTCTGATTCTCAGTGAGTCAGGGCTTGCAACTACCACTAATTGAACTAAGAAATGTTGTCCGCGGTCCAAAGCATTCTTGGGCTGCACGTTTCAGATTCAACTCTTTCAGATTGTTCCATAGTGTCTTTTGAGGTGCCGGTTCCATATGATTCATGATTCTCT
Source organism: Suillus fuscotomentosus (assembly GCF_016647785.1). Lineage (NCBI taxonomy): Eukaryota > Fungi > Basidiomycota > Agaricomycetes > Boletales > Suillaceae > Suillus > Suillus fuscotomentosus. The sequence continues at coordinate 23,195 of NW_024539613.1, forward strand.
ATCTAACTCTTTCAAACTGCTCCTTAGTGTCTCTGGAGGCGCCAAAACATTCTTGGGCTGCGCATTTCAGATTCAACTCTTTCAGATTGTTCCATAGTGTCTTTTGAGGTGCTGGTTCCATATGATTCATGATTCTCTATCTAACTCTTTCAAACTGCTCCTTAGTGTCTCTGGAGGCGCCAGTTCCTCATGATGATACAGACTTTCCTCAAGTGCTTGTCACCACCCAATGTACCGCATCATAAATCTCCGGGTCATGAGATATTTAAGCTGTCTAGCATGCACTTGGCAGACTACCTTCAGAGCGCCATGTCAGACTATGAACTTCTCACCCAGTACACCGAGGATGCCTATGCCAAAGAAGATCGAATTTGCGATCGTCCGTCTTGCATGGCTAACATTAGGACTGGAGAGCCATGTTTTTATGTTGCGACCATCGAGCCAGGTCAACGTGGGCGCTATGTGTGTGAATCCTGCCACTTGCATTATGAGAATAAACGAGCTACTTCAGTGAGACCTACAGGTATGCGATCACCATCTAATTGACAAGTGGCTGGCTTACAGACTACTGACTCAGGTAATCGAACCTTACAATCACAAGGCCGCGCCCCTCCTGATCCACGTACAATACAACAATTGGTGAATGCGGCACAACGAAGATGTAAGTCAAGATTTGTGTTACTGCGGAGATTTATGATCTGATTTATCACAGCGACACCTAATCCGCCTCCTGTCATTGCTGTACCTGGTGGCTTTCGTCCTAGAGGGCCAGATATTAGAATCCCTACATCATGGCAAGGGCCGCAAGGTTCATCATCCATCCGGCATTCGTCACAACAAGGTGCCATTGGGTATTCGTCGCAACACGCACTTTATGCTGCTGAGCGTGACCGCTGGGGGAAAATGGCATACGCTTCATCTCTAGCAGAGACCATTTTACTTGAAATTACTGTGGTTCACGAAGGTGCCGGAGCGCGCAAAAAATGAGGTGTTCCTATTGGAGTATGTTTACATCTTAAAATGTGCTGTGACTTACTTACACTTCAGCTTACTAGAACATATGTGAGGGTAGGAAGGATGTTGATGCTCGAATTGACGCATCTGGGCTCATCAAGCTAGCTTTGGAGACTGTCGTCCCAAAGTTACGCAAATTCGATGGAGAATTTGTCTGGCGTGTTGAGGAGTTCATAATCCGAGATGCTGCATGGGTGGACCTATCCAATCACCCACAATTGGTTCCCTATTTCTATGATCAGTGCCTGCAGCCATCTCGCAAAGGCACCAAATCGACCTTCAAATCTAAACAATTTGCGCTGATGGTCGTTGTCCTGGAGGCCCAGTGGAATGAATACGAGAATTGGTTGGAACTTCGTGCGGAAATGGTATGTATATTTTATGTTGTCTATTTACTAGTGCCCTAACCTTAGTTTTGCGGTCCAGGAAGCTGAAGCTATCCGAACGAGCTGCACTCAGTCTAGTGAACATGCTACTGCTCACACAGCCGTCAGTTTCAATGTGCCCTCATCAGCAACAACTTCGCTCGCTGAAAATGAGCTTTTCTTACCATCCGTGGCCACCAACAATTCTGTGACGGTCTCTACCAAGAGAGCCCACCAGCGTGCTGAAAGCTCTAGCAGTCTCAGTGGTACTTCATCTCCACCTTGAAAGAAGAATCCACCTCCCACAGCTTTTCATTCACCTGATCGTGATCTGCTCAAAGAAGTCTTGAAGATCGGCGGAGGTGCCAACTTAAATGTAAAGCAAGGTATGCTCGTTCATGGATTTCTCAAATTGCATTAGCACTTACTAGTATTTTATAGTCTTTGGACTACATAGTGAAAGTGTGCAATTTCACCCAATCCCTACCCGCGATATCACCGACCTCTTGCTACACAAACAGCATCATTCATTTTTGGTGGACACGGCTGAATCTTCCATTGGACAGCTGACTATTGATACATCGACGGACGGCTTCATTGGAATTGGTGGCTTCAAGACTGCGAACGCTGGATGGCTCACGCTCACAGCTCCTCCCAAGACTGGTCTCGGATCAGTGGCTCGTCATAAGGTCGTGGTCAAACGGCCATTCGAAAAAGTATTTCCGACTGCTATGAAGGTTGGAGCTTATAAAGTTGGCCGGTATTCACTCGTCGACGAGCTACAGAAGCTATTCAGAGAGGCCAACGTCCTATACTGGTCCAAGTCTTTATTAAAGCTCACATACGACTTCATCGATCGTTCCATTGCATCCTCACCTGAACCCCCGCCGTTTGCTGTCCCACGTGTTCGATTTGTAGAAGCTGGCCTTGCATTGTGCCACCACCAAGGGGGTAGCAAGCCTGGAGCAAAGACAGGGTCAACACGGGCTGTCTTTCTCCTTGAAGAGCTCATTGAGGGCGGTGATGATATGTTTGTCAAATTCATCCACAATATGGACGCCAATCCATTGCTCGATGAATTGGACTATGGCTACGACATGGCCGAATTCTTTGTTTTCACGCAGCATGTCCAGTATGTCAAGACCGGCAAGCTCGCTTTCATATCCGACTATCAGGGTATGTCCGATTTTCGATACATTCAATCCTCAGCGCTGAATGACCCAATGTATTCAGGTAGTACAGTACTACTCACAGATCCTCAGGTCCTGACTCATCCGTATGTCTTTTTCATTTGTTCAGACTCAATACTGATGTTGGGATAGGTCCGTCAGCGATGGATGTGATATTTTTGGTGAGGGAAATATTGAGGCATCTGTCAGCAAATTTGAAGACCAGCATGCCTGCAACGAGTACTGTGGATGGTTTGGGCTGGAAACATTCGTGAAGGAGGCAAATGACGATGAAGCACTAGTTGTAGAAAATTAGATAATTACTATCACAACGCATGTAAACAGACACTTTTCCAACTTCGTCAGCACGTCTTTTCCAACTCCCGTTTATTGTCTTCAAATACTTGTTATCCCACATCTAACCAGCCTCACAAATTCAACCTTTCGACGTCTGTTTAGGTTGTGCTTGGAGCGAAGTGAGTTTTTATCTTCAAGTTCCACATTACAATGTCCTCTCTCCTCTGCTATCACCGCTTGCTATCAAATTCCCAACTCGTGATACCGCCAATTCCAACACCTCACTGTGATGCCCCTCCATCCTCTTCAACACAACACCTGTCTTCAAGTCCCACAGGCGAAGTGTCTTGTGCTCCGAGCCTGCACCCAACATTCGCAGAACGTGAGTGTGCCGATCCTCATTCAAGCAAGAGCCATGCTGATACAAGTCGTTTCCCATCGTTCGCAGGATGTGAGTGTGTTGGTCCCGTGTCGCGCTCGAGCCATGCTGATTGAAGTCATCGCCCAACGTTTGCAGTATGTGAGTGTGCCGATCCTCATTTGAGCAAGAGCCATGCTGATACAAGTTGAATCTGTCGTTCGCAGGATGTGAGTGTGTCAGTCCTGCGTCGAGCTCGAGCCAAGCTGATCCAAGTCGTTTCCCGCCATTCACAGCTTGTGAGTGTGTTGGTCCTGTGCCGAGCTCGAGCCATGCTGATCCAAGTCGTTTCCCACCATTTGCAGGTTGTCAGTGTGTCGATCCCGCTTCAAGCTTGAGCCATGCTGATCCAAGTCGTTCCCTGCCGTTCACAATGTCTCAGTAAGTTCTTTTTCACAATCATTTTTTTTCATAGTTCTAACTTAATATTTATATGTACTACCCATGGGTAAACCCTGCACGGGTGCGGGTGAGGGTACGAGCTGGCCATACCTCCCAAAAACCCGCACCCTTCGTGGATCCCTAGGACCTCTTGTATATATTCTTTGCAGAGTCTAATCAGAACTATTTTGTATATGTATGCAGACATAATTCAGATGTGCGAGTCATGTTTTCCGATATGATCCTAATAGACGCTGTCACATGACCAAGAAAACGTGGCACTTTTTCCTTGAGTGCTGACGTCACTCAAGGAAAAAGTGCCATGTGGCTTGTATCATGTGACTAAGGGATATAATTTTCTTGCGTGGGAGGTGTCAGGAGGTGTCCGGTGTCCCAATCGTGTGACTACCTCATTTGGTGCATGTCACATCGTGTAACGGAGCGCGCGCGTCCGGCTTTCCATATATACATCATGATGAAGCTCGTTAACTCTTTTTGCTACTATATAGTAGTTATCGAGGGCAGCTGAAAGGCGACTCTCACGATGATACCCAAGGCTTTTGAGACAGTCTCCTCTGCACACTTGTCTTTAGAGACTAATTATACCATCAACATATATCCGCCAGCGAGTAATGCCATAAGACTAAGTCTTGATATCCTTAGTTTTCTGAAGCAGAACGGTTTGGTGAGTACTTTGAATTATTCTGCCTTGGCGCTCAACGACCCCGGTTAAATAGGATGCCCGTGAGCTCCTGAAACTTCCTGCTGTTCGTCTGCGGGTCGTCGATGACACCCGACCTTTGAGGGATTACTTCGTTTCGTATGTCAAGATCAATTCAGCGATGCATATATGCAATGTTACACATTTACCAGCTCTTCGCATAACACATATCTACTCGCATGGCAAGTCCTCGGTCGTGCGTCTTCCGAGTGCTACACACATGTTCTCTCCAAGAACGCACGCTGCGTTGAGATCGATGTTTGGTGGTCTTCCAAGGGTCCGATTGTCACCCACGGACATACGCTTAGTCGAAGCGTCACATTCAAGGCAGTCTGCGAGGCTATTGATGAAGCAATTCATGACGAAGACTGGCCTGTTATTATCAGTCTAGAGTGCCACGTGCCGATAGCCCACCAAGGCGAACTCGTGGATATCATGAAGGATACATGGGGCAATAAGTTGGTGCAGGAACCATTGGAAGGTGTCAGCGGTGATGGTATATCTCCAAGGGATCTGAAAGGAAAAATCTTACTAATGGTATGTAGACGGTGTCGGTTTAGGTTATTTCTGACTGTCGTTTTCAGGTGGAGTATTATCCGGACGCATATTGCGAGGAGATCAGCGCAGATTCTGAGGCATTGGATCATGACTCGTGTACTAGCATCGAGTATGATGAGATTTCCGAACTTCATTATGAGATCGACCCTGTGCTTAAGATGGCGAATCATGCCCATGCAAAGATTGCAGATTCGCTGGCCGATCTGGGTTTCTACGCAAGAAGTATGAAACCGATCAAACACTGGCTTACTGAAGGCAAGTGCTCACCAGTCGCTTCATTCGTGCTTATATATCTTCCTCTAGAGTTACCAAGTCCCCCATATCCCCAAAATATCCTGATGAACATCAACGAATCGTGCATGCTATCTATGCTCCCGCACTCACTGTCAGAGTTGATCGAACATTCTCTGCATCGAATTCGACGTATCTATCCTCGTGGTGTACGTTTGAGCTCGAGTAATCTTGACCCGTTGAGGCAATGGCGCAACGGCTCCCAGATTGTGTGTCTCAATTGGCAGAACTTCGACTATGGTATGCAGCTTAATGAAGCCATGTTTGCTGGGACTCCTGGCTGGGTCGAGAAGCCAAGACGTTTGACAGGAGTCGAGCGCAATGTGAAGGTGACATGCAACGTTATCGGAATCAGTTCCTGTAAGTCATTTGGGTGAACCCTCAACTTTTTGACAATTATTCCCCTGTAGTGCCTCGCCCGAAAGAACACACGGAATTTACACCGTATGTTCATGCGGAACTTTTTAATTCTTCGAAGAACCAAGATTGGCAATCCGAGCACATTGAGTGCAAAGATGTTCCAGAGGATGGCGTAGACGTCACGTGGAATGGCTGTTTTGAATGGAAATTTGAGGAGGATGACTTGACATTTATCCGGTGAGCGAACGATAATAAAGTAATGTCAACCGGCAAGCTGATGTTGTACAGCTTACGTATCCTTTGCCATAGAGGACTCTTAAGGGATGAGGAAATGTTGGTTTTCTGTGCTCGTCTCCACGACCTTGAGGAGGGCTGGAGGTTCATTCACCTGCTATCGATGGATGGCAGACGCACTGGGGCAACGCTGCTAGTTCGATTTACAATCAGTGGAATATAGGAGACAATTAGTAGTATACAGCATAGTACGGCATATGTTAAAGTATTCAGCAGGTGGGATAACATCAAAATACAGAATGAATATACCAAGGACGCTAAGAGGAAGCGTCTCATTTAACATCCGATAGGTTACCCCCGGCTGCCCTTTCAATTGCTCCGTACACGTTCTTCAGCTTCTTGTCTCTACTACCATCCTCAGCCCCGGCTCTTCCCTTACCCCTGCTCCGCGCAGCTTTACCATCATCATCATCATCATCTTCGGCGTCATCATCACGGCTGCGTTCCACCATAAATTCAGCGATGAATGTAGCAATAGCCTGTTCTCCGATCTCGCTATATGAGCGATGGCCCCAATGCCATTCAAATGCTTGATTTTCATCTGGATTGGTTTGAGTCGCTGCAGGAGCGCGACTCCGTTTGCCGCCAGCCGCTTTCGTGTCGCCCAGCTTGATACGGTCTAGGTATCCTTGCTTCATCAGCTGGCCAAGATATGTGTCTATAGGAAGAGACTTGTGCGTAGACTGGGTGTTCATGGATATGGACTCGTTCGATGCGAGGCCGAGGCGTTTCAAGTGGGCACGTAAATCCACTGAGCGCATATTGCGTGATTTAGTTTGATGAATTACAAGATGAGCTATGGCACGCACAGTCGGTCATGGATCGTCCGCTGGCAAGAATTATTGCTAGAATGACATGCAAGACACCCAAGGCGCCGACCTGATCTGTAGTGCTCCAAGAGATTATGCATCCGTAGCTTCTTGGCATGTCGTCGTCGTCATCGCCATTTTCTTGGCTGTCAGCAATCTGTTCTTCGTACAGCCGTTCATCCGTCCGTGCTGACGCTTCTATAATGACGGGATCAAGAACAGAACGAAGAATATATGTCTTTGATCCTGCAGCCGCAGCTATGGAGAGAGAGAGAAATTGTCATGGCCATTAGGAGACATGGGAGACATGGCTGCAACATACTTTTCTTTTTTACTCCGATAGCATTGCGTGCCTCTTGAAGGTCGTCACCAGCTACGACATTATCTTGCTCCCGATAGTTTCGCGACTGAAGTTCTACGAGTTCCATCGCAAAAGTTTTCTTTAGGAGCTTCTGCGCTCTTTCAAACACGGAATTGAATGAACGCGAATTAGAGGCCAGCACTGATGTTTCTTTTCAGTATTCAAGTGGATGAGCTCTGCAAGTTCGGTGTACCCTTCTTGTTAATATCCTCTCGGCGTATAAGAGTCCGCCTCTGTTCCATAAAAAGAGCGAATCTTACGAGATCATTCGCTTTTCTGTCAAGTTGCTGAGAAGCGAATCAACGAGCACTCTCCAATACCAGGAAATCACTACCGGAGATGCGAGCCACTTACTGCGTCTGCATCATCGAGCCTTCCGTTGATGTCCATGTCTTGGTCATCATCACCTTCCGCATCTTCGTCCTCGTCCTCTTCAACAGGTGCTCTTCTGCTACCTCGAGCAGGACGTTGCGACTGAGACTGGGAGGGCTGTGGGGCCCTTTGTGACCTCTGTGTTCTGCTTGGTCCTGCGCGTGCCATTTTGGTTCTGGTTATGAGATGAGCGTGACCGGAAACGCGACGTGTGACATAATGGAAGCGTGACTGTGACCGAGCGCGTTTCACCTTCTTTTACTTAGAACCTCCAGAGTCCAGGGTCGACAAGAACTCTTCGACCAGCTGTTACCCGGTTCTACAGGAAGCTGAGAACCTATAGGCGCTTCTGCTGCATGTGTACCATCTTCCTTGAATAAAAGTTCCATATCGATAGTGCTCCGTCGAGCAGGGTCCGGCCAACATAAATGTGGCCGTAGATATCCGATGTTTTGGCCCCGGCCGCCATCATACAGCTTTCAGCTATTGCGTATCACCAGGTTCGTCAGACCTGTCTGTCGCACTTCCTAAATCCTCCTTTCGTATCACCAACTGTGGCAAACATGATGCTCCAGGTTCAGCCTTGTCGAGGCATTAATGCTATCTTGCGAAACGTGGGGCATCCTTTGAATCGACAATTTACAGACCGTTTGATAACCGCGGCTCTTCCTCCATGCGCCACTGCTTTGCAAGTTGAATTTTCAAGCACGAATGAACGTAATTAAGATGACATTGATGCTGTGTGATGTTTGATCCGGGCCTCGCATACTGCTACACCTCGAGCAGATTTCCAATCAGCTTGAGCACGTCCGAGTTCCCAGGCGAATTGCTGGACGAATTGATTGAACACGAGGTCAAGTTCCTCTGCGACTCGTTCGGGATGACGTAGTTGTATCCCATTGTGGGCGCAAAAACCTAAAATAGATTCAGATGCCCGGGACTTTCGCCTAGGCCCCAGTCCTAGTCTCCATTAAAATACTTCGCGTAAGCATCTCTTCTTCTCCGTCTCTTCACAGCTACGCACACTTGCACAGTGGGCTAATCATACATCATGGCGTTCTACTTGTGAGCTCTCGCTGTACGATCAGGATCACAATTGTGTTAATTCCCCCTGTTTTACAGCCACGGACTGCCCATAGGATGGGTGGCCATCATGCTGGCACTTTTGGCGTCAATGGGTGGTTTCATCTTTGGAGTAAGTTGCATGATTACCCTAATCATCTGTGCTGACGTACGGATGTCAGTATGACACTGGTCAGATATCAGATATCCTGTTGATGGATGATTTCCTACTTCGCTTTGCCACCTGCTCCACACCTGGAGATGTATCGACTTGTTCATTTTCCACTGTACGGGAAGGTCTCATCGTATCCCTTCTCTCCATCGGAACCCTCGTCGGCGCGCTCCTGGGTGCACCGTAAGCAGCACGCGATATCTGTACCCGCATTTCGCTAAGGTCTCTTTTAGCATTGCTGACTTTCTAGGACGTCGTTATGCCATGTCCGTGGAGTGTGTGGTGTTCACTATCGGAGTCATCATTCAGATAACTTCGAACCATGTCTGGCAGCAATTTGCTGTCGGCCGGCTTGTTAGTGGCTTGGGTGTTGGGGCACTTAGTGCTGCCGTCCCGATGGTGATTATTCTGCGGCCATTCTTTTTGCTCACGTTCTGATTTTCTTAGTATCAAGCCGAGACAGCCCCATCTCAGATCCGTGGTACTTTGACGTATGATATCCACACACCTCTTCAGTGGCATACACGGCGCTGACGTTCCTTTAGTGCAACTTATCAACTGTTCATCACGTTCGGTATCCTGGTTGCTTGTAAGATCACGATACCAAGTTCCTTGTCAGCTGTTAACCTCCTGTATAGACTGTATCTCGATTGGAACACGGGACATGTCGAATTCTGCTTCATGGCGCATCGTTGTTGGCATCGGCATCCTGTGGGCACTGATTCTCGGTATCGGCATCCTCTTCATGCCAGAGAGTCCTAGGTCGGTATTGGTAATCGATCTGGTCTCCTTCGTTTGTCTAATCATCCCTTTAGATGGCTTGCCGCGCATGACAGAATGGAGGACGCTCAGTTTTCTCTCGCGCGTTCTCGCGGTATTCCAAAGGAAGAGGCGAAGAGCCACTACATCATCACTCGCGAGGTCGAGGAAATCAAGTCTTCTGTCGAATACGAAAAGCAGATTCGTGGCGGGTGGATCGACTGCTTTAGGCCACAAAACAAGACTCTCTACCGTACTCTCCTTGGAATGAGTCTACAGAGCCTTCAACAGCTCACTGGGGCCAATTACTTCTTTTACTATGGTGCAACTGTGTTCGAAGCAGTAGGTCTCAGTGACTCGTTTGTGACTCAGATCATTCTTGGCACTGTCAACTTTGTCTGTACGTTCGGCGGAATGTATGTCCTCGAAAGGGTAAGCGACCTAGTTCGTTTATAAGTGGAGAGCGCCGTTTCTCACAGCGCATGTAGTTTGGGCGTCGCAGACCTCTGATCATTGGAGGAATCTGGCAATCAGCATGGCTTTTCGTGTTCGCCGCTGCTGGAACTGCTGTAGATCCTACGACTCATCCTGGCGTTGGGAAATGTGAGATGTCATTCTCTCTGGGTATCGTGTTGCTGACTAGGCATCTTAAGTGATGATCGTGTCGGCCTGCATGTTTATCTGGGGTTATGCGATGACCTGGGCTCCGTAAGAATCTGCATACTGGGTTTTTGTGATCGACTGACGTTCGACAGTGGTGTCTGGATTCTCATTGGAGAAACGTTCCCTACACGGACCCGTGCCAAACAAGGTAGTCTGTCGACCGCGGCAAACTGGATTTGGAATTTCCTTTTGGCGTTCTTTACGCCCTTCATCAGTAGTGCCATAAGCTACCGCTACGGTTTTGTTTTTGCGGGTATGACATCTTCCATTAACAGTACAGCACGCAACTAATTTTTATTATTATCCAGCATGCAATTTGACGGGAGCCGTGGTCGTCTATTTCTTCCTTTACGAATCATCTAATCTCTCACTAGAAAGTGTGAACATGGTAGGTGTCTTTTCTTTGCGGGTGTATCGATCTAAACCTTGATATCAGATGTATACTGACCCTAATTGCAAACCTTGGACTTCCCGCGAATGGGCTCCACCTGGGTATTCTTCGCGCCAGGATCTTATCGATCGAACCAGAGCCGCGGAGGCGCATAAACCCCTCGCGTCCAGCGCACTTGAGAAAGGCAAGATCGAGGAATCCTCTGAGCCCTCTGCGAACGGATCATAGTCGAGATGAATGACATTGAGCAGACACACTTCATTTATATGAGCTACATACTTAGTTTTCTGCGATCCCCATCGCAGATTTTAATTCCATACTTATTTTGATGCACCAGCATCCGTTCTTGACGTTTCCTGCCAGGTACACGACGCTTGACATGTGATGTGGGACCGCCGCTTGGTATCACATGGACTCAAGTAAGCCTAGCCATGGCCGAGGTAAATAACGGACATGCCTCCAGGCACATCATTCGGTTAGAGCGAGCATCGCACTGATCAGACACTTGTTGGGTTTGCAGTTCGTCGAAACCTTCCATGCTTGGAAGTACGTCTGACAATTCCAAATTCACAAATGCATGTATCGATCGGTATACATTAGGAAATTGTCAAGCGCTCGTCAATCAAACAACGAAGAAGCTTCAAGCTTCCTTGAAGCATCGTACGTACTTGTACAGGCCAATCTAGGCCTTTACTTCGCCAAATTCAAAAAGTTTACCTCCTTGACGTACACTCTGCAGTGACGGCCGATAGTATAAAGGAAACCGCGGTAATAATTTTTCTTTTATCATTTACTTCGTCACTCATTTGTCCCAACCCACCCCCACAAATTTAAAATGTTCGCTCTTTCTCTCCCCCTCGTCTCTCTCCTCGCATTCGTCGTAGGAACCAGCGCTGTACCCACCCTATCTGCTCGTGACAACAGCACTTGCAGCAGTACGGGTGCGCAGTGCAACACCGGCACCGTCTCCTGCTGTGATACCACATATAAGGTGCGTAGTTCCTTTGTAACCTAGTCCTAGTCATGTCTGACTCCTGATTAGTCCAACAGCCATGAGTTGAGCAGGATCCTAAGCGTACTGAACATTGCCCTTGACCCTGTCGAGGGCAACGTTGCAATGGGTTGCAGTCCCATCAGCGTCATTGGTACTGGTAGCGGCGCGGAGTGTAACCAGGAGCCCGTTTGCTGCAGTGGCAACACATACGTGAGTGGTTTGCTGCTCCCGCATTAGTATGCACCTTGACCGACAAAATTTGTGTCTAGTACGGCCTCATCAACATTGGTTGCTCACCGATCAACATCTACCTGTAACCGTGATACCCGAATCTCTCGCCAAGAGCGATTTATTCCACTGTCGTTGACTCTTTGTGGCGTTTGGCCTAATTTATGTTATATCGTAATTGAGGTCCCTTTGCGCGGTTTTACGTCCCACCACAGCTACTGTAATAAAATCGAAGGATGTAACCATCGAGTGTTTAGGTGTGATTCGGAGGAAGATACCAGCCAAGTAAAATGCATGCGGTGTGAGTGTGTTACAGTACTTTGGAATCATCCTATTGCATCGATCGATATGGCGAGCCTCAAATAAACGGGGGCGCCAGTTTTGGATTCCTCGCAAAGGCAAAGACCAGTCCGAGATAGCACGAATCGCCGGTCAGGATCTTCATCGCCGAATGTAGCACCCAGTCACGGACAAACCGCGGTCAAGATATATAGCAGGGGGAGAGCTTGGCCAAGAACCATATTTCTATTATCAACGGCATCGATGGAGGCCAAGATGTTCCAGGAAATTTGAGCAGCGCGAAAAACTAAGGATATCAAGACTTAGTCTGATGACATCACTTGCTGGCGGATATATGTTGATGGTAGTCTCTACAGACAAGTGTGCAGAGGAGACTGTCTCAAAAGCCTAGGGTATCATCGCGTGAGAGTCGCCTTTCAGTTGATACTAGTTTCAGATAAAGACATGTGGTGATTACTACATACAAGCATTCCGAAATCTTAAGAAGAAAGGGAGAAAGGTTTCGGAAATGTTCGCGCGCTCGCGTGGTTTTCGCGTAGCGCCATGTGGTTTTCATTTAGATACGCTTAGATACGCTTAGATTCGCCTAAGGCCACATGGTTTTCGCTTACCTCGCTTGAACTTCTATTTGGAAACTCGCGTGGTTTTCATGTATATTTCGAGCGGCGACTCAAACAACGTCACCCATTGGGAATGTTGCGCAACAACATTGGTAACTGTATGTGTACATGGCATTAAATAATGTGTTTGAGCAGGGGGACAACAGGATTTGAGTGTTTTGCCTACTGCAATTATTAGTAGTGACTGTATATGTACATAAATGGAACAACATATGATACAATTACATACAGGGAGATAACAAATGTGGTGACAGGAGATAAGTGTCACAACCCCTTAAACGAATTAACGCAGGGCAGAGACTAGGACTCAAACAACAAGATAATCACAAAGAGGATAAGGCAGCAGGTACGTCTTGGATTGCTCACTTGGAGATACAAGAGGTTTGAACTAAAGAACTACTGACTACGACGATCTACCTATATACACATATTGAAACTGAGATCGAAACTGAGTATGAACTAACTAACCAATCAGAATAATTAAAGGTATCGTACGATTCTATATATAACTATGATGTCATAACATGTGCCGCAGCCGCAGTAAGACTCTGGAACATTCCAAGAGTGTCGCGAGGCATGACGTCAACATCTTCGGCATTGTCCGATCGATCACGTGACTCTGGTAATTCTACAATAGACGCAATAATAGGAACTTCTTCAACAGTAAACATATTCTTAGGAACAGGCGCTGTGACTGGGCGCTTAAAGGACTTAGAATTAAGGAACGAATAATGGTTTGTATTTGGAACTCGTGACATTACCCCCTCTCTAGGATGAGCGTCATCGCGAATGAAACTAGGACGAATAAACTTCTTGCGCCATTCCAAAAACTCTTGGGTTTCGAACACCGATTTGTTAATTTTGCGGGGATTTAATGCCTTCGGATTTTGCCGGTGAAATTCTTGAACTTTCAACCGTGCATTCTCAAGATTTTCCTCAGGTTCCCATGTCGCTTCTTCTATCGGATATCCTTCCCACTCTACTAGGTATTGGAGTTTTGATCTGTGCAGTCTCGAGTCTAGGACTTTTCGTACTATCCATTCGGAATCGCCTTCTGATAAGATCTCTGGCGGCGGACGATGATGTGGAAGTCTTTGGACTAAGGTTGAGGGGGAATGCGGAGTGAGTAATTCTACGTGGAATACCGGATGAATCTGATATTTTGCTGGAAGGTTCAGGCGGTAATTTACATCACCCGTCTTCTCTAGCACTTCAAACGGACCAAGTCGTCGATCGGAGAGTTTCTTATTTGGTCTTTTTTGACGGATATTTTTGGCATTGAGCCAAACCAGATCTCCTTTCTTGAATTGTGGTGCGTTTTTTACTCCTCTATCGTAGAATCTCTTCATCCGCTCATTCGCCATTCGCAGCATACTTTCTGCGTCTTCCTTCGCCTCTTTCATTACATCCACTCGTTCATCAGCTGCAGGTACTTTAGAATTGGAAATTGGTGAAAAAGTAAACTCTGGATCGTATCCGTAGAGTACTTTGAATGGACTATGACCCGTTACAGTGACAGAGTTATTGTGAGCGAATTCTGCTATCGGAAGCCAGTCTACCCAATCATTTTGGCGGTAAGACGTGAACATTCTCAGATATTGCTCTACTTCTTGGTTGATTCTCTCTGTTTGTCCGTCTGTCTGAGGATGATAAGCCGTTGACATGTTCCATTTTATGCCTAGGCGTTTCGACACTTGTCCCATAAACTTGGAGACGAATTGTGTTCCTCTGTCCGATATCACCTGTTTCGGAGTTCCATGGTGTTTCCATACGTTATCTAGGAAAAGTTTCGCGATTCCTCGAGCGTCAACTTCCTTTTTCGTAGGCATGATGTGCGTTTGTTTCGTGTATCGATCAACGACAACAAAAATAGAATCGAACCCTTCGCTTTTAGGCAAATCTACTATCAAATCACAAGTGATTGATTGCCAAGGTCCCGCTGGTATTTCATTTGGTTTAAGCGGACCATGTGGTTGCGTTGGGTGAATCTTCGTTGCTCTGCATCTATCACAGCCATCTACGTAATCGTGGACATACTTCGTCATTGAAGGCCACCAATAATTTCTGGAAATCAATTCTAAGGTTTTGGCACGTCCAGGGTGTCCAGCCGGTGGAGAGTCGTGAAACAACTCCAATATCTCTCGACGGATCTCTTTATCATTTGGAACGTAAACCAGTCCTCGGAATAACACCAATCCATCCTCCACATTCCACTCTTCGACTCCTCTACGCAATTGTACCGGTGCTGCTTTTAGCGTTTGTAGCGCTTTAGCTGTTACAATCGCTCTACTTTCTTTACTTCTCACGTATCTGCCATTATGCCTTACGTTCTTAGCAGTTTAGCTTGCTTTCCTTTCTTGGTCTTACTTCCGCATTCGGCCTCTGTACTATTATCTCACCGTAGCCTTGGTCCGTGCGCATATAGTTCCCTATTTAAGCACGTGTACTTTACTTAGAAACGTCACTTCAATCTTACTAGGTTTTACCCTGAAAACTTCCTTCGCTTAAGACCACCAATCTTAAGACGTCTGAACCGATCTCTTTGTCAAAGCACTCCTTTGACTAAAGTCCACGAACCTCTTCTTATCTGAAGAGCTATACAAGACCTCAACAACGTGAACGCTCTGTCGAGCCTTTGTTGTTAAAGAACTATCCTAGTTCGTAACAAAAGATTGAAGTCAGAAGGACACCTATATCCATACGTGTCAAAGAAACTTCGAAACCAGAACAGAAAGATCCTGACTGAGCAAGACAGCTAGTGCAGGCGAAGAAAAAAGGCGACAACCTGACTTCACTCACCCCTACCTTCCAAGCCCTGAACCTTGGTACTCCTGTACCACCATTGAACATGTCGGCCTCATCCAAGACAACAGAATTCAAGATCAACCATCCTCCTACATTTGATGGCGACAGAGACAAGTCCAAGTCATTCATGCTCTCATGCAATGCTTACATTGATATCAACTCGTAAATCTATAAAACCGACACTCAGAAAGTGATCTTCATCTCCTCGTTCATGAACGAAGGAAATGCTAGGTCATGGAAAGAAGAATTCCTCGCAGAAGCCCAATTCATCGACTCAACTGGACAAAAGAAGGGCTATGGAACCTTGAAAGAGTTTAACGAAAGCTTTGACAAAGCCTTCGGACCAATTGACCCATCCGGGACCGCATTGGCACGACTCCTGGAATTAAAACAAGGCTCAGAAGGCCTGCAGACGTACATTGCAGACTTCAAAAGGTTGCTTGCCCAAGCAAAGATCAAAGAAGAACATATGATGATCTATCATTTCGAAAACGGCCTCAACGGAGGACTTCTAACCAAAATGTTCAACGCGGGAGGGGTACCCAAGAACCTCGATGACTACATCGCTGCGGTAGTCGATCTGGATAATTGCTACGCAAGATTGCTAGCTCGGAGAAGCAGGTTTCCTTCCCAACAAATCCAGAAGAAGAACGGTCGCGGAGATCAAAGATATATCCCAGCCAGAGATAGGGATGCCATGGTTATTGATCGGATCACCGACGAAGCCAAGCAAGAATACATGAGGACAGGAAAATGTTTCAACTGTCACCAGATCGGACATCGGGCACGGGAATGTCCGCAGAAGAAGAAAGCCCCCTACCCAGCAGTGAGGAAGGTAGAGGAAGAAGAAGAAGCTAGAAGAATTGATGAGGATTTTTAAACAGGAGACCTATATCGACAATAGCATCTCCAGCAAAACCTGTACGCCTGATACGAACAGTTGGTGAAAAGAAAGAACTTCGTGTCCCCATAACCCTCGTATCCCGAACGCGTCAGAAAAATGTCGAAACCACCGCAGTAATTGACTCCGGAGCATCGGGAACCTATATCTCCAAGGACTTCGTGAAGAAACATAACATTGGAACCAAGAAACTCGAAAACCCTTTTTACATTAAAACCGCCGATGGAAGCTACTTCAGCAGCGGACCAGTAGAACGGTACTGCACGCTAATCGTCCAAATCGACCAAAGGATGATGATAGGAAAATTCAACATTACCAAGTTAGGAGACAAGGACCAGATCCTACTAGGGATCCCCTGGCTTCGAGCCATGAACCCCGCTATAGACTGGACCAAACAAACGGTATCCCTTCCAGCAACAGAAAAATCTGCCGAAATCAAAAAATATGTCAAGCAAACCTCTCGACCACAGAAGACCTTCTTCACTAAGAAGTTCAATACAAAAGAAGACGCTTGGAGTACGTCACCATCATCCCTAACCGAACTTACGGACGAGGGAGAATATCTCCGACAAGTCGAAAAATCTTCCAAGTTTAGTAACAAAGCACAGGAGTTCGCCTCTGAAGAAAAAGAGAAGAAGAAAAAAACTTTTGAAGAATTGGTACCAAAGTATCTCCATGATTTCTCTGACGTATTCGCAAAAAACGGCTTGAACGAACTACCCCCCGAGAGACCCGGTATCGACCATTGTATCGAAACGAAGCCCGGATTTATTCCCAAGACGTCCAAAATTTACCCCCTTTCCTACAACGAACGAAGCGCAGTAAAAAGATTTATCGAAGAAAACCTTGCCAAGGGGTTCATCACGAAATCTAAATCCCCTCAAGCAAGCGGATTCTTTTTTGTAGGAAAGAAAAGCGGAGAACTTAGACCATGCCAGGACTACCGCTTCTTGAATGACCAGACTATCAAAAACGCGTACCCCCTGCCACTCCCATCATCTTTGGTTGAACGGTTACATGGCGCAAAGATATTCACAAAAATTGATATTCGATCCGGATACAATAACATTCGGATTCATCCGGATGACAGGTGGAAAGCCGCGTTCATCACGGAAGAAGGACTGTTTGAACCCACGGTCATGTTCTTCGGATTATGCAATTCCCCCGCCACTTTCCAAGCGTATATGAACGATACGTTCAGAGCTGAACTCAACGAAGGATGGCTCGTCATCTACATGGACGATATGCTCATCTTCTCCGAAACAACCACAGAACACCAACAACGAACTTGCATCATTCTAGACAAACTTCGAAAAGAAAAATTATTTGTTAAACCGGAGAAATGCACGTTCGATGCGGAAGAAGTGGAATACCTTGGAATGATTATCAAACCAGGAAGCGTAGAAATGGATAAAGGGAAGACGGCAGGCATCAAAGACTGGCCCACCCCGGAAACAGTAAAAGATGTTCAATCTTTTTTGGGCTTTTGCAACTTCTACCGAACCTTCGTTTCCCACTACTCGGATATAGCTCGACCCCTTATCGACCTAACGAAGAAGGATGTCTCATTCTCTTGGACGCCCCTGTGCCAGCAAACGTTCGAGAAGCTAAAAGAATGCTTCACTTCACACCCTGTTCTTCAGAACCCTGATCCCCACCATCAATTCGCCATCGCTACGGATGCTTCTCTTGTCGCATCAGGAGGAGTATTGCTGCAGACTGACACTAATGGCGTCTATCACCCGTGTGCATACCTATCGCAGTCGTTCAGTCCTGCCGAAAGAAATTACCCCATTCATGATCGCGAGCTGTTGGCTATTATCTGCGCTCTCACCCATTGGCGACACTACCTCGAAGGACATCCACAACCGGTTATTGTATTTACTGATCATATGAACCTCCTCTATTTCGCAAAAGCAGAGCGCCTATCTAGAAGACAGGCCAGATGGCAACTACTCCTCACTTCTTTCGACTTAAAGTTATATCATGTTCCCGGTACAAAATTAGCAGTTCCGGATGCCCTTTCTCGCCGGCCGGACCATGGCGACGGATCGGGAGATAATGCTGACGCCGTCCTCCTTCCCGATTCCATGTTTATCCGCCTAATCGATGATGAATTACGAGCAGCTATTGCTTCCACCGCACCCCTCGACGACCCCCTCTTCTCTGCCGCGCAAGATGCCCTTAATGGCCTATGTTTGCCTCCTATGAAATCATCGCTTAGCGACTGGCGTATCGCCGATGATATTCTGTTCTACAAAGATAGAGCTTATATCCCTCCCGCACATCGACCGCAGTTACTCCGGAAGCATCATGATCACCCCTCTGCAGGACATCCCGGACGCTTTAAAACCGAAGAACTCGTCAAGCGGGAAGCCTGGTGGCCCAGTATGGGCACTTATATCCGCAATTACGTCGATGGCTGCGCTACGTGCCAACAGATGAAGGTGGACACTCACCCTGTAACCCCACCCCTACACCCTATCAGTACTATGGCTACTCGCCCCTTTTCCCAGATCTCTGTCGATCTCATTACCGATCTCCCCGTTTCATCTGGCTTTGATAGCGTCATGGTCGTGGTAGACCACGGACTTAGTAAGGGGGTGATCATTACTCCTTGCCATAAAACAATTACCTCGGAAGGAGTGGCGAAGCTATTTTTAAAACACATTTTCAAACGATTTGGTCTCCATGACAAAGTAATCTCCGATCGTGGACCACAGTTCTTATCCAGATTCTCGATCGAACTTGCACGACTCCTAGATTATTCTTTAGCCCCCTCCACTGCCTACCACCCACAAACCGACGGACAGACCGAACGGTTAAACCAGGAACTCGAGACGTATCTTCGAATGTATTGCCAGAACAATCCTTCTGAATGGGTGGAACACCTCCCTATGGCAGAATTTGTTCACAATCACAGAAGACACTCCGCAAAAGATGCATCCCCCTTCTTTATCATGATGGGATACGAGCCGAAAGCTCTCCCATACTTACTCCCGGAATCGGACGTTCCCGCTGCTGAGGAACGAGTCAGAATTCTTCAAAAGATAAGAGAAGAAGCCGTCTCCTGTCATAACATTGCTATGCAACGCATGGCGGAAAGATCCTTCGGACAGAAGTACGAACCATGGAAAGTCGGAGATAAGGTATGGCTGTCCGCTGCCAATCTGAGACTAAAGCTCCCATCCCGGAAACTGGCACCCAAGAGATACGGCCCGTTCATTATCACGGCTGTACTATCCGCTATCACGTTTACACTCCAGTTACCGCCGCAATGGAAGATCCACCCTACGTTCCACGCTTCGCAACTATCCTCCTATCGCGAAAATGACGTACACGGTCCGAACTTCCTAGAACCACCACCTGATATTCTCGAAGAAGAAGAAGAATATGAAATAGAAGCAATCCTCGCACATAAAGGAAACGGAAATCGCCGTCGATATCTGGTATCATGGAAAGGGTATTCTTCGGCTAGCAACGAGTGGATCCCCGAAAAGAATCTGGAAAATGCCGAAGAGACCCTTAGAGCCTATAAAGCCAGAAACGCGCTTTGAGGTTACTCAGTACCTCGACGACATCGTTCTTACCCAAATACAAAACCTACAAACAGAATGCCCTTCCCCACATCCACCTACACGCTCCCATACCACTCCACCTTCGATACCGCCCCCCTTGATTCCAATGACGAACGATACGAGACCTTCATCACCCAAGCTGAAGACCTCACCCTCATCGAGGCAGCACTCCTCTGCCCCCAACATGCTATCGAACTCACCAGAGTTCTCTTCGGAAGAAACGCCCATTCCATTAACCTCCTCATCAACATCATCCGAGCCACCGAAATCATCGAGCGAGTCTGCCGCCTCGTCGAAGACAACACAGTTCGCCACAGCCTCATGCATATGCAGAGGCGCATACGCAACTTTGCTTTGCGTCTTATTCCTGAGGAAGTTAAGGATGATATTAGAACCGTCATCCACGTTGTTGCAGAGCAGACCGCAGGAGTTGCTCGCCCGCCTTCTCCTACGAACCCCGCAACCACAGATGGAGTCCCTCCTCCCTCTTATCAAGACGCCGTACCTACTCTTCCCGCTAATGTTCCTAATGAGCTATTGGCTGCGGTCAATAATCTTGCGCAGACAACGGAAGCCATAATGGCATCCCTAAGAGAAGAAAATCCCCAAGCAATTCCCGTCCCCGCTCCCGCCGTAGAAACCATCGAACATCCTCCTCATCTTTATACTGCATTTTCCGCCACCCGCGAAGAAATCGCTGCTGACCCAAATCATCAGTACCTCTCACACTACGAGGTGCAAGATCTAGCCGACGCACTGGCTACACTCCATATTCATCCCCCACTCGTCATCCCGAACTCATTATCTTCGCATACCTTTACGGATGGAATCGTACCGATACAAGCGTTGGGAAGAACCCAACCTGCCACTTCCGCTGAGCTAATCGCGGAGGCAGAGCAACAAGATGTTGCCGTCCACCATCCTATACGACGAACCGCCCCATCCAGAAAGAGAGTACGAGGCCAGCGTTCCCGTACTGATAAGGGGAAGAAACGCGCCACCAGCGCCGATGAAGCACTTAGCCCTAAACCGGGTCCATCACCCTTACGAGCGACCTCCTCTAACCCCGATGAGAATCGCGTTTGCAGATACTGCAAGACGCTCGGGCATAGGCAAGTTCATTGTCCCGAATACTATTGCCGCGTCTGTCGAGAATTATCTCCAGGCCATCTTTCGCTCTACTGCCCGCACTACACTGGGGAATCCCCCACTTCCTTAACCTGGAAGGACGATGGATTCTACCGAACCCTCGCACTCTGGGAGAATGATTTGGATGACGCGTATGCCGCCCAATGTAGGGAAGAAGAAGCGCTCTATGAGTTAGAACGCATGAAAGCCGGACCAGACGAAGGTCCAGATGCCCTCGATTACTCGGACGATCCTATCTACTACGCTAACCAGGATGATTGAATCCGGTGGCTTCAACCCTAGTAAGGGGGTAATGTTACAATCGCTCTACTTTCTTTACTTCTCACGTATCTGCCATTATGCCTTACGTTCTTAGCAGTTTAGCTTGCTTTCCTTTCTTGGTCTTACTTCCGCATTCGGCCTCTGTACTATTATCTCACCGTAGCCTTGGTCCGTGCGCATATAGTTCCCTATTTAAGCACGTGTACTTTACTTAGAAACGTCACTTCAATCTTACTAGGTTTTACCCTGAAAACTTCCTTCGCTTAAGACCACCAATCTTAAGACGTCTGAACCGATCTCTTTGTCAAAGCACTCCTTTGACTAAAGTCCACGAACCTCTTCTTATCTGAAGAGCTATACAAGACCTCAACAACGTGAACGCTCTGTCGAGCCTTTGTTGTTAAAGAACTATCCTAGTTCGTAACATTAGCGACTTCGGGCTCTCGTTCTGTGCATTGCCTTATCTTTCTCAGCAATTGTTTTTCTCCTTGCACTAGAACTTGACCTCTTTTAGCAGCTTTTACAGTAAAAAACTCCGGTTTTAACAAAATACGATCAGAATTGTCGTTTTCTACCCCCCCTCTGTGGTCTTCTCTCCGAGAAAGCTTATCGGCCTTATCGTTGACTACACCAGGCTTATGTTGGAGCGTAAATTCATACTCCGCCAGGAACAGACTCCATCTGGCTTGCCTTCTTGTCAACTTTTGGCTCGTCATAAAGTACTCGAGATTCTTATGATCCGTCCAGATCTCCACATGATGAGGTTTTCCCTGCACATAGTGCCTCCACTCCTCCAACGCTCGAATGATTGCGAGTAACTCTTTGTCATGGATGTCATAATTTCTTTCTGCATCGTTCATTGATTTAGAGTAATACGCCACGGGGTGCCATAGGTCATCTTCCATCAGTTGAGATAGAACCGCTCCAGTTGCGTAATCAGAAGCATCGGTTTCTATTTTCATTTTCTTCTCAACGTCAGGCATTACTAGGATCGGAGCTGATGTAAACCTTGACTTCAGTTCATCAAAAGCATCTTGCTGTTTCTCCGTCCAATCCCATTTGACATCTTTCCGTAGTAAATCATTCATTGGTCTAGCGATGTCTGAGAACCCGAAGATAAATCTTCTGTAGAAGTTGGCGAAGCCCATAAATGCTTGTATATCTTTAACGCATTTGGGTACAGGCCATTTCATTACTCCTTCTACTTTCACAGGGTCCATTCGAACACCACCCTTCTCCACTATCAACCCGAGGAACTCGACTTCTGTCTGTTCGAAGCTACACTTTTCAGGCTTCAGATACAGATCATTTTCTTTTAGTCGTTTCAGTACCTCTCGTACAACTTTTCGGTGTTGCTCCCTATTGCCATTCGTGAACACGAGGATATCATCGATATAGACAACTACGGTCTTTCCATCAATTAAATCTCTGAATATCTCGTTCATCATGGTTTGGAACGTGGCAGGGGAGTTTGTTAAACCGAAGTACATCACGGTTGGTTCATGGTGACCAAACGGCGTTTTGAAGGCCGCCTTCCACTCGTCTCCTTCTTTCATGCGAATATTATTGTACCCCCATCTTACATCCATCTTGGAGTACATTGTGGCACCAGTTAAAGCATCAATTAAATCTTGAGATCTCGGTAGTGGGTATGCATTTTTAACCGTCTTCTCATTGAGCTTTCTATAGTCCATTACTGGTCTCAACTTGCCATCTTTTTTGGCCACAAAGAAGAAAGGTGCTGCCACTGGAGATTGTGAATTTCTTATACATCCTAGTGCAGTCTCGGTTTTTAACCAATCTTTCAAAGTGTCCATCTCCTTGGGTGATAAGGGATAAGGTTTCGCATTCGGCGGAAGATCGCCATCATCTTTAAGATCTATCGCATGATCCCATTTCTTTCTTTCAGGGAAGCGCTTAGATTCTTCTTCTGAGAAAACTCCCAGGTACTCGTGAAGCCAATCGGGAACCATCTCTTCGACCGATTTCTTCACCTTCGTTGCTTCTTCTGCAACCTTCTGCTCCGTGGCAACCGAGGCTTTATACTTGATCCATTCTCCAGGATACTCTTCGTCTTCTATTTCCTCAACTGTCGCCCTCTTCATCGCCATGTCTTCTTCGTCATCCTCTTCTGTGGGAATCAGGTCTGGTACTTCTTCTATCTTTTTTTGTTCTTTTCTTTTTTCTTTATTTTTTTGTCTTTGTTCTTTTTTAGTAATACATTTAACTGGGCAACGAGAAAGTGCAAAACGTCCAGCGTTCCAATCTATTTCCGGGTTGTGATATCTTAGCCAATCTATGCCAATAATAACATCATCGCTTCCTAAGTCCGTAACCATGAAGGCTGCTTGATCCTCAACATGGTCACCGATCTTTAGACCTAATTCAGCGTAATGAGTCATCGATCCAGCGGCATTTAACGAGCCATCAATATTTTTAACTGGAATGGGCCTTAATAATTTATGGCACCGGACTTCGTTCTTTTTCACAAACTTCTCGCTAATAAATAATGTCGATGCACCGCAATCTACCAGTGCTTTCACATCTGCTTGTCGGTTCTTTCCCTTCAACGTGATCGGAATGTAAAAATGTTCAGATTTGGATTTAATATATACTTCTGATACATCCGAGAACGTAGATAGGATGGAGAAACGATTGTTCGGGTCTAAGTTCGCAGACTTTGACTTCGACCCTTCTAAAAACCCTTGCCTTCCTTGGAGCTGACCCAAGCTTTGAACCAACTCGGGATAGGGTCTTCTTCTTTTGGCACTGTAGTAGCCTTCACCTGCACCTTTGGTGCGACTGCGTCTTTGCAGTTTCTAGCCATATGGCCTTCACCTCCACAGCAGTAGCATTTGAAGGATCCAGTCCTTCCTTGAGGTTTTGGAGCACCTCGCTGCTTGTTGGCGTCGACGTCCATAGCGTCGCTTTCCCTGCTTGGACCAGGTTTGTATTCAGGGATCCTGGGGCCTTGTTTAGGGGTCCACCAGGTCGTCTTCTTCTTGTCCGCGTCTAGCTCTTCGAAGTTGCGTCCGATTTGGATCGCATGTTCCACCAGTTTCTTCATGGTGTTTTTGTCCTCGTAACGGACATGAGCAAGCTGTATCTTGACACGGTCTTGAAGTCCCATTCTGAACTTCTGTCTCTGGTCATAGTCGGAAAATGAAGTGTGTGTGGCCTTTTGTCTGAAAGCGGCCACGTACTCTGGAACTGAGGAAGATCCTTGTCTAAGGGATTCCAGTTCTCTGATCGCTTTTCCTTCACGATCTTCTTGCCCCCACATGGCTTCTAAGTCTTCCAGGAATTTCTCCACGGTCAACTTCTCGTCTCCGGTCTTTCCAAGTTTAGTGATGTAAGGTTGCGCCCATTTGGCTGCAGTGCCTTTCATGAAGGAGAGCATTACTCCAATTCTTTGGCCTTCTTGGATGTTGGGCCATTGCGCCGTGTATAGCGCTACTTGGGATATCCAGACCATGAGTTCTATGGAGTCTTTTTCTCCAGTGAAGTCTTGGGGCTTGGAATATTTGATGGATGGGGAGGAATTCGATGATAATAGACTAGCTCCTGCAGAGCCGAAGGATGGTTGTTGAGACTGTATTTTCACGGTCTCGTCTTCTTGCATTTCTAGGCGTACGCCCAGGAGTCTGTTTGCTTCTTCTAGAGCCGCATTCTTGGCTTCTAGTTCTGTGATTCTGACCCTGAAGCTTTCCGCTTGGTTTGCAAGTGACATGTGAATGTAGTCAACAATTTCTTGTGGACTAGATGGTAATATCACTGTCGGTGCAGACTGTGTAGGAGAGTTTGGTAATTCAGACATAGTGCCAGTTGTGTTCTGGAACCCGATTCACTGATGTCTGTTGAAGAGCTGCTCGTAAGGGCTCTTCCGAAAGGGAATGATGGTGAAAAGAAGAAAGTTATGTAATGGAAAACTGAAGCGGTCCCCGATATCTGATCGGATCTACCACGTACTTCAGGATCGAAGGGTTCTTTAATCAACCCAACCGATGCTTCCCTAATACTAACTAAAAGGAATACGTAACTATACTCGATCGAGTGGGAAAAACTAGGGACAATGCAATCTCCGTTCTGAGGGTACAAGCCTAGGACAAGTTATCACTCTTCCAGCCGAAGCTTACAAGTGCGAGTCTCACTAGGGTATGTCGCTAAATCCTCGTAGGTCGAAAGCACGGTTTGTCGTCTAGACAGTTCCGCTATTGACTCGAAACGAATGCCTACGTGCGTATGAAGAAAGGAATAGGTAAAATGAAACTATAGTAACGTTGAGCAGGCAGGGTTTTGGGCCAGCACTCAAAGTTGCAGTGACACGCCTAATGTCGTGAACACCTCCGTATACTGGCGGCTGCGGTAAGACAGGGCCTGGTATAGGACTACTAACTACGAAAGATGATAGGTAAAGAAATGTGCTCAAATGAGCAAAGGGATAAAACAAAGGATCGCGGCGGTTAAGCCGGGCAAAAGTATAATGGTTCTGTTTCGGCTGATGGTGTGATGACTACCAACACGACCAGGCGAAAGAGAAAGAGATGCGAGAGTGTAACGCGAGAGTCGGAGTCTCCTATAGTTCAAACCTAATGTCACAACCCCTTAAACAAATTAACGCAGGGCAGAGACTAGGACTCAAACAACAAGATAATCACAAAGAGGATAAGGCAGCAGGTACGTCTTGGATTGCTCACTTGGAGATACAAGAGGTTTGAACTAAAGAACTACTGACTACGACGATCTACCTATATACACATATTGAAACTGAGATCGAAACTGAGTATGAACTAACTAACCAATCAGAATAATTAAAGGTATCGTACGATTCTATATATAACTATGATGTCATAACATGTGCCGCAGCCGCAGTAAGACTCTGGAACATTCCAAGAGTGTCGCGAGGCATGACGTCAACATCTTCGGCATTGTCCGATCGATCACGTGACTCTGGTAATTCTACAATAGACGCAATAATAGGAACTTCTTCAACAGTAAACATATTCTTAGGAACAGGTGCTGTGACTGGGCGCTTAAAGGACTTAGAATTAAGGAACGAATAATGGTTTGTATTTGGAACTCGTGACAATAAGATTCAAATAAAAAAAGGAGACAAAGACAATGTAGACTCAAAAACCAGAGAATGTGATGACAGGAAAATGGGGAAATGGGAGAACAGGAGACAGGAGATGGGAGACTGAGAGAACAGAGACGGGAGACGGGAGATGGGAGATGGGAGACAGGAGACGGGAGACAGGAGACGGGAGATGGGAGACAGGAGACGGGAGACAGGAGACAGGAGACAGGAGTAGGAAGTAGGGAGTAGGGAGTAGGGAGTAGGGATTAGCATGGGTATACCCCATGGTAACATTTTTTCCAATCACATATATTACCATTTGAAGGCACATGTACAACTTCAAAATTTTATACTGATCCATCACTCCTATGGTAATCAATTTGGAGGTATATTCCCAGGGGTGCAGGGGTCTTCAGATCCAAACCCCTACCCCTACCCTCAAGGGTTTCCCATACCCCTGCTGATCCCTAGATGGGAAGCAGGGAAAAATGGGAAAACAAATACATTCAATGATACTGTTACATATTTTGTATTTTTATATTGGTCAAAATCCTGCTCAAAGAACATAGCACTGACTGATTGTATGTAGTACTATGTACTTTTATGTGGTGTGATAGATTGTACTTTGAGTTTTTTTGAAAAGCTGCTCATAAATATATTTCAAAATCATTCAAAATGCACAATTTATTAGGATGCAGCCTGAGGCCAGGAAGCCAAAGGAGGGTGTAGCCCTCCTTGGCTTCCTGTGACGAAGGAACAACACTCATTTTTCTCCCCTGAAGGAGCGCGTAGCGCTCCTTCGATTTGTGCCGAAGGCACAACGGGCGTGAGCTCGTCTAAGAAGTAAAGTACAACGGTTTTCGGAAACGTTCGCACGCTCGCGTGGCTTTCGCGTATTTCGCATGTTTCGCGTATCTCGCCAAAGGCCATGTGGTTTTCGCTTACCTCGCTTAACCTCGATTTGGCAGCTCGCGTGGTTTTGTCACGTGTTTTCGAACGCCGACTCAAATAGTGTCGCCCTTTGGGAACTTAGCACGACCTTGGTAACTGTATGTGTACATGGCATTAAATAATGAAAAAATATGTGTTTGAGCAGGGCAAGGGAGATGTGTGATTAGATTTGAGTGTTTTTCCTACTGTAATTGTTATGGTAGTATACATAGAGCAAATAATGGAACAACATATAATACAATGACAGACAGGGAGAAAACAAATATGAGATAAAAGAGATTGGGAGATGAATGACAGAAGGTTATGAAAAAAAATAAAAAAGGGAGAAAAAGATCACTTAGAGACTCAAAAACTGGAAAATGGGAGGACAGGAAAATGGAAATGGGAAACTGGGAGAACCAGAGAACCAGAGGACGGGAGACGGGAGACAGGAGACAGGAGACAGGAGATGGGAGATGGGAGACGGGAGACAGGATTAGCATGGGTATACCCTAGGGTATCTGAGGTGAAACCCTTACCCTTACTTACCAATATACCATCACCCACAGTGTAAGTGTGGGTTTTTGAAGGGTACCAGAGATAGATACCATGGGTATACCTCAGGGTAACACTTTTTCCAATCACATATATTTTACCATTTGAAGGCAAATGTACAACTTCAAAATTTTATATGTATCCATCACTCCTATGGTAATCAATTTGGGGATATATTCCCAGGGGTATAGGGGTCTTCAGGTCCAAATTCCTACCCCTACCCTCAAGGGTTTCCCGTACCCCTGCTGATCCCTAGATGGGAGATGGGAAGCAGGGAAAAATGGGAAAATGAATACATTCAATGATACTGTTACATATTTTGTAATTTTATGTTGTGTAGTAGATTGAGTTTTTTTGAAAAGCTGCTCATAAATGTATTTCAAAATCATTCAAAATGCACAATTTATTAGGATGCAGCCTGAGGCCAGGAAGCCAAAGGAGGGCGTAGCCCTCCTTGGCTTCCTGTGACAAAGGAACAACACTCATTTTCCTCCCCTGAAGGAGCGCATAGCGCTCCTTCGATTTGTGCCGAAGGCACAATGGGCGTGAGCTCGTCTAATCTAAGAAGTAAAGTACGACAGTTTCGGGAGGTGTCGTGCGCTTGCATGGCTTTCGCATAGATACGCTTAGATGCGCTTAGATTCGCTTGCGTTGCTTACCTCGCTTAAACCTCTTTTTGGAAATCTCGCTGTCTTCTTAGATAGATGATCTATAGATAAACACCTATAAAAACAAATATCTCCACGGTCAGCGATTCAGACAAATACCAATGACTGATAACGTGGTCGTTCGTGGGTGGCTAGTTGTATACTACCCAAGGTATGTTCAGCTAAGGATACTTCTGCAAGATCAGTAATGTGATGGTCAATCCAATCTTTGGATTTGACAGGAAAACAAACAAACAATGGTCAGCCTGACAGTATGGCGATGACCAAAAGAATATACGGGTTTCTTCCTCAAGTTCCCTTTCAACAACAGTGCCTCGTGCCAACTATACTCCAAAAGAAATGGTGCGGAATTACAATGATAAACTCCCTCAGCACAAAACAGGTAGAATCAAAGGTCAAGACTAGTCAAATGCTTTATTGTAGAACTCTTAGCTCAATATTGAACCTGCTGTCAAAGAACTCTTCTTTGAGTATTCAAACAGACTCAGGAACGGACGTCCTTGGGTTTACTACCAAGTCCCCTCTTCAATGGCTAAAGCCTAGCAGGCACAGAATATCTTGGCTCAGTATCACTACTCAGATGAGTGAGGTCAAGCTTCACTATCAATTCCTAAAGTCTCCCCACTATGCTACTACTGAGTCTTAGGTGGACGTAGAGACAACACGAATATTTTGGATCAGTATTTTTTGGACAAAGAACACCAAAGGTCAGTGAAAGTAAAAGAAAAGAAAAAGAATAATAGAAATCAGAATAAAAGTGTGGCTGTACCTTGCTTGCTGGTTGTTGCACACAGTGAGCTCACAGCGGGTCGTTCAGTATGATGAGCTTGCAGTATTACTGTCTCTTGAGAGTGTTCCTCTCAGTCTTGAAACAGTTCTTGACACTGGTACTGACACTTATCACACCTTACTTCACAACTTAGTGTTAGTTGGGCTGAGAAACACCCTACTACCTGCTGGTATCTGCTTGTTATTATTTCAAAAACTGAGGTCATTATATACACAATAAATGTGGCTGTGCTACTAGTGTATTCAAGAGTCATCAAGAGTCATAATGAGTCATATGTGCAAGGTGAGTCATAGTGAGTCATAGTGAGTCATTGGGTATTTGCTAAGTCATGTGACCTGTCCAACCCCTGATGACAAATCCAGAAGGAGAGTAAGAAGTGTCACATGATATGAATCCTGTGTGTGGCTGTCTTTGCTTTGCTTTGTTTGAAGGGTGAGAATGACGCGAGCCTAGTATTTAGGGGTTTACTAATGTTTTTCCAGGACAACATATGTGGGAAATATTTTTCACAGTCACCTGACATGTGTGGGATTTTGTCTGGGTCATCACCATGGCTGACTAAGCAAAACTCATCGCAGAATTAAATGTACTAAAATATTCAGGCTGCTGGCATATAGACTTGAAAAAATAAAAAGAAAAGCAAAAAATATTCCCTTAGCCTCAGTCCAACTTCAGATAAAAGGGAAAAGGGTTTCATAGTGGTATTTCAGGGTATATGACTCATGAGAGAGTATTGGTCGTCCATGCACCGAACCGGTTTGGTGCAGGTCATCGCGTGGTTTTGTCACGTGTTCTCGAGCGCCGACTCAAATAGTGTCGCCCTTTGGGAACTTAGCATGACCTTGGTAACTGTATATGTACATGGCATTAAATAATGAAAAAAGATGTGTTTGAGCAGGGCAAGGCAGATATGTGATTAGATTTGAGTTTTTTCTCTACTGTAATTGTCATGGTAGTATTTGTATACATACAGCAAATAATGGAACAACATACAATACAATTGCAGACAGGGGGAAAACAAATATGAGATAAAAGAGATTGGGAGATGAATGACAGAAGGTTATGAAAAAATAAAAATAAAAAAAGGAGAAAAAGATCACTTAGAGACTCAAAAACAGGAAACTGGGAGGACAGGAAAATGGGAATGGGAAACTGGGAGAACCAGAAAACCAGAGGATGGGAGATGGGAGGAGACGGGAGATGGGAGATGGGAGACGGGAGACGGGAGATGGGAGATAGGAGACAGGAGACAGGAGATGGGAGACGGGAGATGGGATTAGCATGGGTATACCCCAGGGTAACACTTTTTCCAATCACATATATTACCATTTGAAGGCAAATGTACAACTTCAAAATTTTATACTTATCCATCCCTCCTATGGTAATCAATTTGGGCATATATTCCCAGGGGTACAGGGGTCTTCAGATCCAAACCCCTACCCCTACCCTCAAGGGTTTCCCATACCCCTGCTGATCCCTAGATGGGAGGCAGGGAAAAATGGGAAAATAGATACATTCAATGATACTGTTACATATTTTGTAATTTTATGTTGTGTAGTAGATTGTATTTTTACATTGGTCAAAATCCTGCTCAAAGAATATGGCACTGACTGATCTTATGTACTATGTACTTTTATGTGGTGTGATAGATTGTACTTTGAGTTTTTTTGGAAAGCTGCTCATAAATATATTTTAAAATAATTCAAAATGCACAATTTATTAGGACGCAGCCTGAGGCCAGGAAGCCAAAGGAGGGCATAGCCCTCCTTGGCTTCCTGTGACAAAGGAACAACACTCATTTTCCTCCCCTGAAGGAGCGTGTAGCGCTCCTTTGATTTGTGCCGAAGGCACAACGAGTGTGAGCTCGTTTCACAATAACAGATGTCTGTATACTACGTTGGCCGTCGTCTCTTTCTCTTCTTCTCGAAACAGCGCCTGAATGTCTCTACGACTATGCACTCTTGACAGCGCAGTGTACAGTTGTCCATATGTGAACGAATCGGTGTGCAAGTTGAGAACCGCCTTCTGTAATGTTAGCTTGGCTTCCGTTGAACGTCGTAGTGTAAGCAGCATGCAATGGAAATTGCTTTCAAATGACTGTCCATCTCGAACCCGGTGGATTGAAAGTGAAAGTTATCCATGCCAGTGCAAAAGGAGGGAGCGGAGATCAGCTGTGGAGCTCAAGTGGCGCATGCACATGGGAGTCACAGGATATTGGAAATCGTTCCGTCCTTACAATATGTAGAATAGAATAGAATATGGTTGACTATGTTTGGCAATGGCTTTAGAAATAAACAACTACAATTGACCGGTGGACGGTGAGATCTTGAGATGTGAAAAGATGTGAGCTCCAGTAGGGTTGGAAGAACTATCTTTGGGGGGCCCTTGATCCTGTACCACCACCATGGACAGATTTTCCCACACATGAAAAACTGCGGGCAAGGTCGAGCCGTCATAGCTCACAGCAAAAACTGGCCAAAAAACATATAACATCCTCAGTAAACATGAACATGAATATGAATACCCACCTCCCAATCAACCAAATGTACCAACCACAAAGAAAATAAAACCCCAGACACGCTCAAAACACACCTCACGCACAACACCAACCATCAATGAACACAACACCTGAACGTTGCAAACAGCTGACATACGTCAAAACTGCAAAAAAAATAACATCAGGAATACACACACGTAAAAACCACCACACCCACACATAAAAAACCACCTCCCCACCATACCTCACAATGACTCTCAGCACCACTAACCTTTCCCTTGGGAAATCACAACACTAACAACCCCTAATGAGACACATGCCCCACAGCTGAATCAGACATGAGCCTGGCCATGATGGCCCCACTGAACCAATCAACAGCTCCAATCCCAATCAGCTAAGCATGAAATAAGAGTATAAGAACCCCATTGCCCCCACTCACTCTCCCCATCCAACTAGCGATGAAAGACAAGGAACCTACCTCCCTCAAGGCTATATCCCAAGCCACCTGCCCCTACCCCTCCACTCCTCATCCTAGTTCCCAGACCCTCCAATCTGGACCACAGTACTTCCCTCCCAACGTTCTACAGGAAGACGATGACCTAGAAAGAGCCATGGACTTAATACCATATAAACCTGACCCACCTTCCCCTCCCTCCCCCCTAAGCCTGCATTCCCCCCCTGATATGCCCACCCCCACGTCCCAGGCAGATCGCGTACACCCACTCTAACCTGACCTCCTTGTATTCCAGGATTTTAAAGTAACAACGTCCAATGTTGATGGTGACAAACCACCTAGTAGTGGCCTCGCTAGCTCTATCCACGCACCTAGTAACTCCACAGGAGACCAACCTATGAGCACCCTGCCAAGTCCCACCACTGGACATGTACCTACCGCTGAAGAACAAGCCATCCTAGCCCATCTAGCCTTGGCTGACACAAATAGGTTTGTACTCAGCCAAAATGGCCTGACCCATCGTACAACCCTTCCCCAATTCACCCGATACCCAACGGGGGCTTCCCAACAGTACATATGTCCCACTCAGCTCAAATCTTTGATCACCTGGATAACAGAGTCCTCCTTGCCTGGTTCCAAGTCGAACACCCTAAGTTCCTAGTACGAGTGTTTGACCACTCAGGAAAAGATGTAGTGGAGCGTCGGCCATCATTGCAGAACACATTCGCGCTAGCATATCCACCATTGCAGAGTTCATCCAACAAGACGCCCCCCCTGTACGTGTCTCCCCCCCTCAACCCCAGGGAGGAAGAGAAGTGAAGTACCTCCCGACCAGTTTCCTGATCCACCAAGTATCAGATGAGACCCAAAACCTGATCCTGAACCAGCGTATCTGGTCCGCCACAGACCTGACTTTCGAAGCCCTCCCGTTTAGCTGTAACCACCCCCCAGAACTACTGTTCTGTCTATCCAGCTTCACGACACTAGACGTGGAAACCATCCTGCAGACTGTCCATGACACCTGGTCTAACGAGGATAACCGCTCCCGCATCAAAGAACTCTTCTCTAAATGCAACCTCCCCGATGGTGCACCCATCTACATAGCCACCCATAACTTCATCGAGTCTGCTCGTGTCGAACTCCTCAACTTTAAGATAATGGGAGGACTATCTGTCCCACACTTTAATGTCCTTGCCTCCAGCCCCACCAATGACGCTACAACCTGGACAAACCTGCAATGCTTCCTGAGCGCCCTCAACTACCCAACAAGCCTCGACGGCTGCAGAGCAGCAACAGCCCTCTCCACATGCCAACTATGCCATTCCCTTGCCCACCCAAGAGGACTATGTCCATTCCCGCTCGTCCCCCTCTGGAACGGCCCAAAAGTAGGAAATAGAGCCACTGGAAACACATTATGCCAACCTGGGAGGGCCAGAGGCAGAGATGGAAGGCCCGGACGCAACTTCTGATACATCACATAAATACATGCCATGCTGAAGTACCTAACCACCTGACTGTAACTCAATGTAACAAAACCTAACCCCCCCTCAGCCTATACATGTACCCTGCCGCCTACATAGTCTAGTGTCCAACCCCAGTCTACATACACCAAATCCCAGTCCTTTCTGACCCCACAAAGAAGCCTTGAACACAACCCAAACCCCGAAAAACCTAAAGCAGTGTGAGCTCGTTCCTGACTAAGTCTCACAAAATGCACACTTAGATCCACGAGGCGGGATCTACTGACCCCCCACCCATGGCCCAAATATACTGGTTGCAGCTGCAAGACAGGAAAGCCACTGGGAGCCTCAAAGGCGCAAGCCAAAACGGAGGCCTATTTAGGCCAAGGATTAGCCATGCTGAGAAGCTGAAGTGACCGCACGAAAATCAGCGAAGACAGGACTCGCCTTTTGAAATGTGCCAACATGTATCCACCGTGGCTGCCCGGGATATGACAGCCCTTACCCCCCCGATGGTCATTCGGGAGGTGTAGTATGTCGACCACTCAACAACTCCAAAAAAATAACTCTCCTTATGGTTTTTTTCCTGGCCATGGTTTGAGCCTCCTGAGCAGCAGAGGGGGAAGCCCTCAAACCGCCGGGGCCACCCTAGAGGACACTGAACAGGAGTTTGGAGGCAGAGTCCCACAGATGCCCTACCAGGCAAATGATCCCCAAAGCGAGACCACTCACCCCCAAAAGACAAAGAAAACAAGAGCAAACACCCTCCTCGCGTCCCTCAATATGAAAGGACACGCATCACCACTACTAGGGAATAGCGAGATATCCAAATGGGCAGCTGTCCAACAAGTAATGAAAGAAAAAAAGATAGGTATATTATGCGTCCAAGAAACGCACCTCACAGCCGAACATGAGTCCCAAATCGACAAAATATACTCCCGACGTCTCGAAATCATCAACTCCAAAGACCCGCACCGACCTGGAAGCTCCGCAGGAATCGCTTTCATCCTAAACAAAGAGTTAGCAAATACTACAGACATAGAAACCATTGAATTAATACCAGGCAGAGCCATGGTCCTGAAAACAAAATGGCATAACCATGAGAAATTGTTAATATTGAACATCTATGCCCCAAATAACCATGCACAACACCCTGAGTTCTGGAACAAAATATCACAAGTGTGGCACGAGAAGAACTTACTGAGCCCAGACTTCATGATGGGACTTTAACATAACAGAGGATATCCTAGACCGAGCCCCAGCAAGACCAGACAGCGATAACGCAACTGAAGCTCTATGAGACCTGCGGCACCAACTAAACGTCCAAGACACTTGGAGGATAAACAACCCGACGTCAAGACTCTTCACATTCAACAGCAATACAAACTCACTATTGAGACTAGACCACATTTACATGGCACCATCACACGAACATAATACACACAACTGGGACTCATGTATGTCAGCAATCCCATCGGACCATAGAATGGTCTCTGTAAGATTCGCACCTGTAAACGCTCCCTATATAGGGAAAGGACACTGGACCTGGCCCATCAGCCTACTGCACAACGAGAAACTTATTAAAACAATTAGCACTCTCAGCAAGCAAGCACAACAAAAGATCCTTACCCCCCAACTCCCAAGGCACGAAACAGAGAACCCCCAACATTTCTGGGTGTCATTTAAGAACCAAATAGGCCAAGAAGTGAGAAAGGCTGCAAAAGAACACCTAAACAAAATCAGATCACATATCAAACGACTTGAAAAAGACCTAGAAAAAATGTTAGAAATGGATGACATTGACATGAACGACGACACCAGGAGACATAAAGCCTGGATTGAGTGTGAAATGAACCACCTAGAAAACAAAAAAATTAGACACAAACAACTAAAGTCACAAGCAAAATGGGCCGCAACAGGCGAAACCATGAGCAAGTACTGGTCAAAGATCAACAGCAACAAAAAACCGCGAGACATAATAGAAAGACTAAGAGATCCAACCTCAAATAGACTCTGTGCCCGCTCAGACAAGATAGCCAAAATTGCATGTAACCACCATGAGAATATCCAAAACGACAACCTCAAACAATATGAGGAAGAGCAACGTGAGGAGACAAGACAAGAAACAATGATGGAAATCTCACAACAACAAAAGCTACAGAACGACAACTCACCCCTTCACAGCCTCCTACACGAGCATCACATACAAGAAGCTCTATACACCTCGAAAGCAGGGAACATGGCAGGCATAGACGGAATACCATATGAGATATGGAAGACACTGCACGAAAAACACATTAGTGACTAGAAAAAAGAAGAACCCAGCTTCGACATAATAAAAACTCTCACCTGCATAATAAATGACATCCAACAATATGGCATTAATGAAGGGACAAATTTTACCCTAGGCTGGATGTGCCCAATCTATAAAAAGAAAGAACATACTGAAATAGAAAATTACCGACCGATAATGCTACTAAACACTGACTATAAACTACTCACCAAGGCACTAGCGATGCAACTAGCCTGGGAATCCCACTCACTAATACACCCCGACCAAAGCAGCTTTATCCCCCAATGCTCTATATTTGACCCAATAAGATTAGCCAGAATGATGATTGACTATGCCGACATTACCGAAGAGAACAGCGCCCTGATAGCTCTGGATCAAGAAAAGGCATATGACAAAATAAAACACGACTACCTTTTTGAAACCCTGGAAACCTTCAGACTACCATAAATCTTCATAAACACAGTCAAAGCCCTCTACAAAAATGCCCACACAAGAGTGGCGATAAACAGTGTGTTAAGCATCCCCTTTAAGGTATCAAGAGGGGTCCAACAAGGAGACCCCCTTTCCTGCCTCCTGTTCAACCTAGCCATTGAGCCATTAGCATGTACCCTAAGAAACTCTGAAAAACTGAACGGATACCACGTACCAGGAATCACAGATAGAATCATAGTGAACCTCTATGCAGACGACACCACCATCTTCCTGAATGAAACAGACAGCTATGGCAACCTCAAAGACATCCTAAATAAATGGTGTTCAGCATCTGGGGCAAAGTTTAACCTAGAAAAAACAGAGATGGTCCCAATTGGAACAAAAACCCATCACGACCAAGTCATACTAACCAGACAACTAAATATACGAGACAACCCCCTAGACCCTACCGTCAAAATTGCCCTTGACGGACACCCCATCAGGTCACTGGGCGCATGGATTGGAAACAAAACAAACAATACGACACCATGGGAACCCATACTAGAAAAAGTCAACTCCTCACTCAAACGATGGAAAGCCAGCCACCCAACTTTAGACGGAAAAAGACTGATCATACAGATGGTTGTCGGCAGAATGACACAATTTCTAACAAAAGCTCAAGGAATGCTGAAGAATATCAAACAGGCACTCACCAAAATGACATGCAAGTTTCTATGGGACAACGTCAAATCCCCACCCATCAGCTTGGAACAACTATACCGCCCGAAAGAAGAGGGAGGAAGGAATCAACCTACTTGACATCAGAATGAGAAATGAAGCAATAGAAATTACCTGGGCCAAAGCCTACCTGGACCTGTCCCCATCCAGACCAATATGGGCATCAATAATGGACCTTGTCCTATATAACCTAAGTCCAAACGGGAAGCCTGTAGAAAATGTCAACCCCTTCCTAACCTCCTGGACTCCCCCCACGAGAGGCAAAAGAACGAGCTCACTACCCCAAGAAGCCCAAGCACTCCTGAAAACCATCAGACAATTCAACATAAGTTTTGCCCCAATCAAAATCTCAAAAGAACTCAAAAAGAGCCTCCCGGCATGGTACCACCTAGGCGCACCCAAAAACACCTACAATAAAGTAAAAAACCGATGTCTGAATGAAACACACAGATCAAAAAACATCAAACACTTGATTAAAGTAAGCAAACATCTGAGATGCATCAATGCAGACAACCAGCACTTCCCCACCAAAAACTGCAGCTGCTCCTCCTGCAACAGAGACCAAAACAAGGGGTGCACAAACCCCCCAAAATGTGTGCAAATAGCCAATGTAATCCTACACCGGATCGCCCCAAAATTTAATCCAAAATCAAAACCAAAGAAAGATGGACTCTCACTCACCCACCGGCGGAAAGAAAAGAACCAACAAGCCCACGAACAATGCCATGGAGAAATCCTATTTGATCCTACCACCACGGTGAGATCACGCACCTCTGATTGTTTCAGGATCTTCACCAACCCAAAATGCACCTCACTCACCCCAGCTCATCAACTACATACTCCAACAAGAGGGCTTAACCTCCTCAACGAAAAACTGATGATATACACTGATGGATCCTGCCTGGAAAACGGAAAACACGACGCAAGATGCGGCAGTGGCATCTGGATAGCAGAAGACCATCCCAAAAACCGAGCAGTCCAAATCCCTGGAGAAGAACAATCTAACCAGATCGCAGAACTATCAGCAATCTTAGTAGCCCTACAAAACACTGACCCATTCATACCTATCACCTTTGTCACAGACTCAAAATACGCCATAGACAGCCTAACCAAACACCTAGCGAGATGGGAAGATGCTGGATGGATAGGTATAGCAAACAGCAAATACATCAAAGCAACAGTATACCACCTATGAAGACGCTCAGCGTAAACCTCCTTCATCTGGGTGAAGGGACATAGCAGCCAAATTGGAAATGAACAGGCAGACCAACTTGTGAGAGAGGGAGCCAACAAACAGACTACTGACCCCATAGACCTATCAGTCCCCAATGAATTCAACCTACAAGGAGCGAAACTATCAGCTATCATGCAAGCCCTGGCCTACAAAGGAATAAGAGAATGAAAGGACTCAACCCAAAGGCGCAAAACAGCGATCAACCTCAAAATAACTAGATACGCCATAAAAGAACTGACAGGGCACTTAGAAAACGACATGAACATCTGAAACAGATGCCGGAATAAGGACCTAAACAAAAAAATAAGACAATTCCTGTTCAAAGCAATGCATGGCGCCTACAGAATCGGTGACTACTGGCTGAATATCCCCACATACGAGCAACGCGCCAAATGCACACACTGCAACATCAACTCGGAGTCAATGGAACACATACTTTTATAATGCAACAATAACGCACACACCACGATATGGTTCCTAACGAAAGAGATATGGCCTGAAAGCTTTGGCGCCTGGCCCCAGATTGGCATAGGCACAATCCTAGGATGCGGAAACATTAGCGTGCGATCACCAATACCAAATGATGACAAACAAACAAATCTAGGGAATAGACCCCTCACAAAAGGAGCCTCAAGGCTGATGAGAATACTAATATCAGAATCAGCATACCTAATCTGGGTACTGCGATGCGACAGAACAATAAATGGTGCCTCACCTACGACACAAGCAATAACAAAACACTGGACAACAACAATAAACAAACGGCTGCAAATAGACAGAATCACAGCAAGAAAAATAGACTGTACCCCATCCTTTGAAAAACTGGTAACGGCCACGTGGACTAAAGTACTAACATCTGACAAACCAATACCAAAAACTGGGCCACCACCCTCGAGGTTTTAGTGGATATCAAACCACCCAGGCCCTCTGTGAACGAGGCCCCCAGGTAGTCTAAGAGTCCCACACACCCCATGAGAATGAGAGTGCATAAGTGCATTTTCCCTCGGACTGGAGTTCCCCGAACCCTGCTATAGCGCATTCTTGTAGAACTAGACTTTGTCAGTCGCTACATCAATATAAGTCACGCAGGACCACATCCATGGCAGGGCCTGCTACCTCATGTGTGGGAATGGATGGTGTGGTTCACTTCTCGTGTTTCTTTTTTCAAACTACTGCCATGTTTATCAGGCCCAGGCTGCGTGCTGAGCGGATTGACTGCTTAGTAGCGAAGATATATAAGATGTCAGTGTACGATGAGTCCTTTTCTTACTCTGTGATTCCTTCCTAGCTTCTCAGGCCTGAAAAGGTGTGCTGACCATGTGCAGTGTGCTTTCTATAGACCTGACTGTGGTCTTGCAAGCCCTGCAGTCACGACGGAGGGATCGCTTCGAGTTTATTTTTCAGCATCTGACTCTTGGTCTTTTGATCTTTGTGTATGGCGTCTTTGGCTTTACAAAGGTCTTTACTTTGTGGTCGGTATGCGTTCATTACTAATATCATTCGAATGACATGCGAGTCCTAGTACTACTGATTACCTGGCTGGCAGTTTACTGCTTGTGTGCGCCTCTCCTTTTTTTTTCACGGTGATAGTCGACTGTCATTTGGCACAGACCTTCTTTTCAATTTTGAAGTCTGTTAGTGCTGCTGAAGACGTTGCCCTGCATTTTTCGGCAGTGGGCAATACCACTTTGTAGCGAGGCTCCATGACCTCATTCGATCGATCTATCACCTTGATAGATTTCGCGACAAGTTGCCAAGTCTGCGGTGGTGTGTCCTCGGTGTAGAGTTGATGTTTGAGATGATGTCATACCTTTCTCCCTTTCTGTCCGGGGTCTTTTTGTATGTAGCCATGCATCGTGGCTGCAAAAAGGACAAGCATCCCTTGTCGGAGCTCACTGTACCATTTGTCAGGAGTGATGAGGTTGTTGGTGCTATCGCGGATGTTGAGTTGATGTAGAGATGCTCGGCGGTGACGGAAGATTGGACCTCCATAGTCTGGCAGAAGTGTCAGTGAGTGCATGGTGTCAGCGCTAATGACTGTGTGCTGTGTCAGTATCATTGATCATTGTATGGGACATGACAACGCACCTGTGTTCTGTTTGTTGTGGCTTGCATCTTGCAGCATCATGGCCGAGTCTCCTTTGATGGCCATTTTTCTGGATGTAGATGTCGAAGCAACTGGGTCAAGGGTCATTTTTTGCATCCTTGAAGTTTTCCCCACACTTTTCTTGTGCTCACACAGGTCCTGCAGGACATCATAAAGTCGCTGGGTGTGGACTATGATCACATCTGGATCGGTGTTGTCAGAGCTCGAGCGTCTGAGACAGTCTTTGACGATGAAACTCTGTGTACTCTCCAAGTGAGAGTGTCTGTGAGCAGAATTGTAATATGATGTACCTCTCCATTTCTTTCGTCACGCTCTTTCTCTGTCTCGATGATGTTGTTGATCTCCACGATGGTGTTGTACCAACAGTTACTAAACAAGGTGGGTAGAGCTGCACAGCAACGACATTGGACTTGGATGCAATACGAGATGCATTAATGCTAAAAGAATCAATTTCGAAGTTCGGTCAGATACAAACAAACGGAAACACCCTAGAGAAACGTGAGAAAAGAATACTTCATCGAATCAAGACGAGAAAATATTGCCATTTATATGCGATTGAATTTGCAAAAGTGCAAATTCTGTGTTATTTTCCATTTGAACGGTCGACAAAGACCCAGCTACCTAAAGGTAGCGGGAATATCGCTTGTCTAAAAAAAAAGAACTATCTTTCACCCCTTGCAACCAGTCCGAAAGAACAGATGTCGAATCAAACCGCCACGGAAATGAATATATAGTTTATTTCGAGAAATGGGACCATAAGGACATAGAACATACACAGTAGGGGCACATCGGACAGTCCGCAGACAGTGAAACAAAGTGTTTGTAGGATGATAGAGAACCAAGAGAAAGTTATCATGAACACTAGTTCCGTAACTGCTGTGGTTAGACCTTCATAAGGACCGCACACTCGAAGCAAAGAGACCACACAAAGATGCCTGGAAACATTTCCTGCAGAATCCATGCTCTGAGGAATGAGAGGCAGAGCGAATATGCGTGATCTGTGAGGCTTCCAATACTTTCCATGACGTCGTTGATCGAGACGGAGCTGGAACAGCCTTGGAACCGAAGAACAGTCATATCTCGACTGTATTGGTCAGTAGTCAACATCCACGAGTTAAACTGAACTACTCAAGGATGCCGCATAATCAGGATTATGGGTCTGGTTCTAGTTTCTCGCCCAAAGCAAGAACGCGGACGACCTTGCTAGGCTGAAAGATCATTTCCATCATTTGCATAACGGCAGCAGGGCGCTCCACTAGCCCGGTGCCTCGAGCGACAGGAAGACCCCCCTGAGCGGTATGAGAATGACATCTGCCTCGACCGGCCTGTCGTTTTCCTCTATCGTCATCATCAAGATTACGAGGGTGGTTCGATGAAGGTGGAACAAGTGGTGCTGCGGAAGATTCCACTTCTAAGAGAGTGATACCAGCTCGGGTAGCCCAGTATCTAATCAACAGGCCAGCTAAACGAGGCTCGTACTTGTGAGTGTGTGGACTCGGAGCTGGAAGGGGTACCGGAGATGATACTTCGGGCATTGCATTAGTTCGACAGACCTGAGCTGGAGTAGCAGAAGGGGAAAGGATAGCAAGAACGACTATGAGTTTGTCGCTCGTTGAAGCACAAGTTTCAGCGACGTGATCATCATGCGCCGAACCCACTCTGGAGAACCAGAGAGGTGCAGTGACTGTAACGTAGCTTTGTCCTTAGTATCATCAGCTGACATGTCTTTGAACTCGATGCAGTCCCACGGAACGAAGGCATCATCCCGCTGGACACGGATACGAGGATTTGTGCCAACTTGAGCCTCTAAAATTCGTGAAGCTGACCGCGCGCGCTGGGCGAGAGGACTCGTTCCCTTCTTGAGTAAATCAAGAGTATTCAAGACTAAGCCACCTCATGTCAGACGACAAAACATTTCGCACGTCTCGACTGACCTTCAAGGGGTACAATAACGATTTCATCACGTCCATCTCTGCACCATTTCTTCACCTGGTGGAGGGCGTGTACCAATACGCTCGAATCGACCACTACTATATCTGCATCCTTGTCACCCCTGGCCTCCTGGCTCGATTTTCTGGGTTTTTGCACCTTGGCCTCACTGTGCTCTCTTTCAGGTACAGCTTCAGCGACAGACTTCTTCGTAGACCTATTGCCTGAAGATGGGCGCTGCTTAGGTGTATGGTTGATAACACCGCGACGGTTGGTATTACCCAAGTCGGCTTGCGGATGACGACGATCTCTCCAGTGGCCGCGTCAACTTGAAGCTAAGGCTCATCAATGCCGCGTCACATGCGTGTCACGCCGCGTCAAGATAGCTACTTACTCAGCATATGCCATTCTACAGTTAATTCGATTTGGTCTGCCCAGGGAAGACTTCCCTTTTACCACCATGAGCGCGTCTCTGAACGCTCAACCGGGCACGAGCTCGAAAACAAAACCACATGTCATCATCACGATCGGGATGGCGGGGGCTGGCAAGTCCACCTTCGTGCAGCGCATTACCTCCTACCTCCACTCGCAAAATCCTCCACAACCGCCATACATCCTAAACCTTGACCCAGCGGTTACTCATGTGCCATTCGAGGCCAACATTGATATCCGGGATACTGTAAACTACAAAGAAGTCATGAAACAGTGCGTGCCGTCTCCGTTTGAACGGGAGTACACGAATGACTGAATGGATCAAAGGTATAACCTAGGACCGAACGGTGGCATTTTGACTGCCTTGAATCTTTTTACGACGAAATTTGATCAGGTTCTGGAGTTGGTCGAGAAGAGGGCTGACACAGTTGAGTATGTGCTTGTCATTTTTATTTTATGTTCGCTCTTACGTGCGCTCACGTAGTCACATAATTCTTGACACTCCGGGGCAAATTGAGATTTTTACTTGGTCAGCATCTGGTGCTATCATCACGGATGCCGTTGCTTCCTCGTTTCCCACTGTGGTGGCGTACATCATCGACACCCCACGGACGACAGCTCCAGCGACATTCATGTCTAACATGCTGTATGCCTGCAGGTGAGTACTGC
Source organism: Suillus fuscotomentosus (assembly GCF_016647785.1). Lineage (NCBI taxonomy): Eukaryota > Fungi > Basidiomycota > Agaricomycetes > Boletales > Suillaceae > Suillus > Suillus fuscotomentosus. Next base: position 66,732 of record NW_024539613.1, read on the forward strand.
GTGGTCTAGCGGCTTACTGATCCATGACGCTTTATTAGTATTATGTACAAGACAAAATTACCATTCATCCTGGTCTTTAACAAGACGGACGCACAACCTCACGATTTTGCTATCGAATGGATGCAAGATTTTGAGGCATTTCAAGTCGCTCTTGCGTCCCATTCAGGATCGAGGGACTCTGAAGGTGAACCGACTTATATGAACAGTTTGATGAATAGCATGAGTCTCGTTTTGGACGAATTCTACAAACACCTCAAGGTAATCATATTTCATCATGCTGTAGAAAGCATAGCTGACTATTACAGGCTGTCGGCGTCTCAAGTACAACAGGTGCCGGTATCAAGGAATTTTTCGATGCGGTGGAGGAGTCTCGTGAAACATATAGGACGTACGTTTTATCTTCATTGTTCTCCTTGTTTTTTCTACGTCTTCAGTGAATATCTCCCAGAACTTGAACGCGCCCGCGCGGCACGGGAAAAATCACTGCAGGATATAAAAGAGGACTCAATAAATCGCCTGATGAAAGATCTTGCCGTTGATCGTGCGGCAAATCCCAAGGCAGCCGCAGAAGACCGCTGGGCGTCAGACGAGGAAGATATCGATGATGACGACGAGCTGGAAGTCAACCTGATCGATCGGAGTGAGTAACTTGCCAGTCCCTTCGTTCGACTTCTGAAACGGTTTTACTAGGTGAAGAACCATATCCTGGCCAATACATCGACGTCACGCGTATGCGAGGACACAGTGAGAACATAAACTGGCCGAACCCGGGATGAAATTTGTCATTGGATACGCGTTCCATTCAACGTTGACATGATGTACCCTACCATTGGTAAGTAGAAGGAGAACTCCGTAATATTTACATTACTAAGTACTGTCAATTTCGTGCACAGCACCGATAAGCGCATTATCAAATAAATGTGTCAACATTACAACAGGCAAGATGAAAGATTCGTGTGATAACATGATAGCTCACCCACTTCGATTGCACGAGTTGTTCGCGACATGATGATCTTGTGACAATTGTCACATTGCCGCATCTTCATTGCTCTCGTTTATAGCTGAAACACCTCTTCCTTGATGAGTGTCGCCTCTCCACCGAGTGATTCTGCCGGTGAATGCAGTCTGCGTGGCAAGAGCATTGATAAATTAAATGGTACCCTGCGCTCACCATGAACTCTATAGCGCCGCAGTGAAGCGATGACGATGGTGTCACAGGAAAAATCTGAGTTCATGGGAAGGTGGCTCTATTGTTAAGCCTTGACAACCAAGTGGCAGTGACCATGAATGCTTGCTGATATTATTCCAGCACTCGAGAGCTCCGGTCCGGCGGTGTTCCTTTGGAACATACCGTCTCTGCCGATGTGCAGTGAGCGATGGAAAAGTGTGAGCGCCTTCATAGCAAGTACGAAAGATAGTAGAATTTAGAATTAAACACTGAGGCCTGGGGACCCAGGTTGATGGAATATGTAGTACTTACATTAATATTGTCAAGCAGGAAATAATACGGTTGTTGCAATGAATGTTTCGCGGTGAGAGTGACAGCAGTGGCGGTGGTCGCATTTTGCCGAACGGCTCTTTATATGACCTTGACCGGCCAGGTGAATATCCCTGGCACGTATCTCCACTTCATTCCACTGTCACGCCTCTCTCCAAGGGCTAGTTACGACCGCCGAGCATTTCGAATCTCGCCAACCTCCAAATTATCAGCTCGTGTAACGACGAGTCGGCGAGCTCGCCTTTACTTGTTTTCCGTATCACTCGCCAGGTTTCATCTAGATTGACCTGTAGACACCATTTCCCTCTCATCCACGCGATAGCCTTTCCATTGATACCGATATTCGCTTTTTCCAGTTAACCGGCATTTGACAGCTTGTGCGCTCTTTTGACATATGGATCGGTGCGCATCTCGTTTCTCACTCAATGGTTGACAAAATCAATTGATTTTTCTGAATTGTAGCTATGCAAAAATCGAGAAAGTTGGTGCGTGCCTGTCATGTGTTCACATCAGACTACAATGAACTGGTGTGGCACACGTTGTAGGAGAAGGTGCAGTTGCACTCCGCTCACTTTCATTGTTTATCGCTGACGCGCATTCAGGCACATATGGAGTTGTTTATAAAGCGCGGGACGTTACAACGAATCAGATTGTAGCCCTTAAGAAAATTCGACTGGAAGCAGAAGACGAAGGCGTCCCGAGCACTGCCATCCGAGAAATCAGTCTGCTAAAGGAACTCAAGGATGACAATATCGTCAGGTATGACGTCTTAAATTATGTCAACCGCTCCTCATGGCTAATTGCCTGTATTAGATTGCTTGATATCGTGCACGCCGAACAGAAGCTTTATCTCGTCTTTGAATTCTTGGATGTTGACTTGAAGCGCTATATGGAGAACGCCAACACATCTGGTACGCCCATTTCCATCGGCATAGTCAAAGTGAGTCAGCTTGCATTTCAAATGGCTTCTTATTGGTCCCCTGCCCATCATTTACGATTCCTGACGCGTGGTGGACGCGTGTTTCGCGCTTCGGCGCGTAGTCTGCAAAGGCGTCAAATAGCTGCTGCGCCCATAGCGTCTTCGCTAGCGCGAGGCACCGCCCATGCTATTTTTGTACGTTAGCCTTCCACCACCACACACACTTTCAGATTGGCATCGTCACATTGATTGTGATAGGGGATATTAAGTGATGTGATGCGAGGGCGGGGACGCGAAGCGATCGTCACGTGATTCGGCAATTTGACTAACCGTGTTCCTATCACATTATAGCGATTTACTCATCAGCTCAATGCGGGCCTTTTGTACTGTCATTCGCATAGAATCTTACATCGCGACCTGAAGCCTCAAAATCTGCTTATCGACAAGAAAAACAATCTCAAACTCGCAGATTTTGGCCTCGCGAGAGCTTTCGGCATTCCAATGAGGACATATACCCACGAGGTAATGAGCACCCCTGAAGTTTCCTTCTGACGTCGTAGCTGAACGTTTGCGCTGTCATTCTAGGTGGTAACTTTGTGGTACCGCGCGCCTGAAGTATTGCTTGGTTCTCGCCACTACTCGACAGCTATTGACATGTGGTCTGTCGGGTGCATCTTTGCTGAGATGGTGATGCGTGGGAGTCCTTTGTTTCCTGGGGACTCTGAGATTGACCAGATCTTCAAGATCTTCAGGTAATGCACAATCGGATTGGCTGTTCGGAACAACTGACAATTGACTGTTTGATCCAGGATCCTCGGTACTCCAAGCGAAGAGACTTGGCCAGGTGTAACTCAGTTACCTGACTACAAGGATACCTTCCCTCGATGGTCGAAGCAGGAGCTCAAGAGTGTCGTACCTAACCTTGATGACCAAGGTTTGGATCTGCTTGCGGTATGTCGTCTTGTTAATTTATTCGTACTACTCCATTCCCTTTTTTTTCGTTGACCTTTGCCTGGTGCTCACATTGTTTTTTTCGTAGCATACTTTGACGTATGACACAGCAAAACGGATTTCTGGTATGTGTGCAGCGAGCTTGCTCATGTTTCTGATGTCTCACCTATTTTCAGCAAAACGTGCTCTCAACCACCCTTATTTCGCGCACTACACACCGTCATGACAAGTTCTTCGCATCTGAGTAGATCGCATACATAATTGATATATTCCACTTCCTTGTTACCCTTCAGGCTGTCGTGTTTCCATATTTCGTATCACAGTCAGAGTAGCCTAAAATACGTTGAATGTGATAGTATGTGCATCGTTCGGAAGGCCCTCGGTGGGAATCCGGACAGGTATCTCGAAAAGGAATTTTCGGTCCGATATTATTAACGTCAAGGCGATAAAGCACGGCCTTGAGGACAGCACCAAGTCCCTCCCCACTCGCTTTCATTCCTACCGCCACCAACGCACAGACCGTTCCCTTTTCCTCCATTTTTTTTAGATTTTTCTGTACACTGTAATCGACGGTCATCATGGACGACGAAGTCGAGTATTTGGGCACCAATTTTGCTCAGCCAGCTGCTTGCCCCTGTGATCCACAGCAACCGGTGACGGGTAAGCACCGTCGTTTTTTACTTGAACAACACCTCCCAGACATGTTATCACCAAGGTATCACTCTGCACGTTGAGTCGTGTGGTGGAAAGCCTGCTCATAATGTTTCCTTCTTCAACTCCCGCACCTCCCATGTTCACATCGGTCGCAAATCAATCTCAGATGATAGGTCAATGAGGAAAGAGAACGACGATCAGAATGCTGTATTTGCATGCCCCGTAGTCAGCGCAAAGCACGCCAAACTTGTGTTGGCCTCCAGCGGCCACGTAGGCACATGCTGATTCTGTCACATCGGACTTGCACCTGACAACCTGTCCCAGGTGTATATTGTTGATCTCAAGTCCCGTCATGGGACACATGTACGGAAGCAAGGCGAAACAACATCTAGGATGTTGCAGCCTGAGGTGGAGACCTCCCTTACTGATGGCGACATTGTGACATTTGGTAAAGCTGTGGGGCAAGGCGCTACCCTCGTTTCACCGGTCACAGTTCGCATCGAATTTTTGCGCGATATTTTGGATATGCGCGATTCGCCTCCATGGTGTCTCACCCTTGTAGAGCCCTCAAGTCCTCGCCCACGAAAATTAAGTACCGGGCGCTATGGCCTTAACAGTCCTATTTCATATCCTTCTTCCCCATCTCATTCTTCAGAGTCCCTTTCATCTCCATCGGGCTCATCCAACGAGGCTGCTTCACATTCGGAGCATGAATCTGATATAGAAGAGATACCGTCTTGGGAAGAACTTCGTTCTTGTGTTTCATCCCTGCGTCAAGACTTCCACGCAGACTTTTTGGGTGGTTCATCACTCGGGAAGATGCCATCGCTTGGGTCGTTGATGCAGGATATCTGCCATAAGATCGCGGACCCACTTGACATAGATTCTCCCCGTCCTTGGTCCCCTCCGGCCATTGCAACCATTGCGTCAATTGATGACGATGATGCGCCTTCGTCCATTATCCACCTCGAGGATTCACGGTCTCATTCTCCCATGGAGCTCTCTACTCCATCTCCATCGCCCCCTCAGGCCCCCGAGGAGCCGGAAGTCGGTGCATGGACACCGTCCCGGGCTGACTCCCTGCAGCCCGCTTTACGTCGGTCGGATGAGTCGAGCAGAGTCAAACTTCCATCGATGTGCTCATTTGGACATATGGGATCCCTCGATTCGGGATCTTTTGAGAGCTTCCCAGAACGACTCCCCTCGCTTTCTAGTTTCTCGCCGTTTGTGCCGCTGGAGGCTGAACCGGCCACCCTGGCACCCATTCCTGTTCTCCCCTCTATTACTGAGGTGCGGTCGGATGAATCCCAGATTTCCAGCCATGATGACCATAGAGATCTGCGCGATGCCATAAAGACTATCGAGGCAAGTATATGTTTTGGGATTTTTATCACTTTAAATTTCAACTTTGCCTATCAGGGTCGAGTAAATATGCTGCATTCCAGTGTTACTGATATCAAGAATCGCCATGCCATGTCAGAGGACGACCTTTATGACCTTCAGCATCAAGTTGACATGCTCGAGCCTGAATCTGACCATCTTTTTGCACGCTTGGAGGCTGCAGAAGACAAGCTATCCACTTTGTCAGACCTGCAGGATCAAGTCTCTGAGTTACAATCCAAGGCCGACGCAGAAAGCTGTGACACCTTCGTGCCGCCCATGGCAGATGTTAAGGCTTGTGCCGACGCTCTCAATGCCCTCGTCATTGGTTGGTAGTGGTGTCCTCGTCACTGTTTTATTCGTCTGATCAAATGCCGCAGAAATGAAGACCTTACGCGAAGAAACTGAAAAACGCGTAGAGGAGAGGATTCAGACAATCCAGGTCGCTAGGACGGAGGCGCTGTCTGTTATCGCTGCAGAAGTAGAGGTAACGTACTTCCTTACACCTCCTTCATCGCTCTCAAACTCTTGCAGACATTCAAATCGCTTAAACGCAAGCATTCTGAGATTGAAATCGAGGTTGCTCCTCCAGTCAAGATGGATATCGTTGTGGAAGAACCAGCGGCGGCTACGAAACCTGAATTACCGGTCGAAGATTACAGGCATATCAAACGGCCTAGGAGGATAATGACATCCATCGCGCACACCGCCACGGCCATGGCAGTTGGTGCAGTTGCAACTTGGTCTGCGCTCGCCTTCTCGTAAATTTCAGAAGAATTCTGATATTGCAATTGCTAAAATGCATAATTGGTTCTTGGTTTGTACCACCACTGTTCATGTTGTAGGAACTTCGTTCGATGTACGTTATTTTAGGTTTCTGTACGGATCACATGTTGTATCAGGTTCCCTATGAGCATTATTTGAACTTTCCTCAGTTCAGTTTTTGGCTGATGCTGATTGATGTGAATAAACATATAGAGTGATAATAAGCAATACAGAGATATGCAATAACATCATTCATAAAGGACAATTAAGAAAGAAGCCTATCATCTGGGACTGCCAAACTTGGTCCGTATATCCCTAGTAAGAGCACGAAGCATAGCGGATGTAACCACTGTAGACTTGTCCTCAGGAGGTAAAGATGTTGTGGTGCTGAACGAGGGCGACGTGTAGGCAGGACTAGTAATGCTCAGTGGAGGACTTCCACCCTCGCTAAATCCATCAGAGGCGGATAATCTCCTCCGCTTGGCAGGGGTAGAAGACCTACGGATGGCAGTCAGTCAAGTTAGGACATGTTCATCATCAACGACGGACCGGCTGGATGACGCATTGATTGATGCAGTGCGTTTATACGTCTGTCGCAGCTTGACAGAACGAAGAGCATTGAGCTCATCCGAGTAAGAACCCTGCTCAGTTGAGATTTTCAATGTCGCTGCATCGAGACGAGTCTTCCGTATGAGGGTGGGGTTTGCAGCTTTGGGGCTCAAGTGTTGAGTGGACAGCTCCTGAGCAACGTCATATATATATTGAACAAAAGTCCTCGAAGGAAATTCTACAGCAAACAAGTTTGAGTTGCGCACACAATCAATGTAGAACTGGCATACCTCGGTCAAGGGCCTGGTGCAATCTCAGATCACCTGCGAGGTGTCTACCGGGATATTGCAACGATGAATTGTCCAGCCATTGCAAAACCGCATCAAACATTGAGCTGTCAAGGAATAAGCAAGGGAAAGACGCGAGATGGAAACATGGCGTACTCCGAGTCTCTAACATGTTGTAGCTTCAGATTGGGCAGGATATTTTCAAAGATGGTAGTATTGCCACCCATCAGTTGAAGTGCAGCACTAGAGATGGTGATGAGAACATCGATACACAATTCTAAGAATCTCCCGAGGAAACCCCAGTCAACTGGTAATCGTTGTCAGTACTGGACATTCAGCAGCACCAATATTTGCCTACATTCTCCATCGACTATGCATTGCTCTAATCGCTGGGAGGTAAATGTCTGCCATATAGGTTTCCACAGTCTGAAGAGGTCTGTCTCAACATTAGATGCTAAACTTTGAGAAGTATATCGCAAACTCCGACATACCTGGTACAAACATCCACCTCACGAGTTTGCCTTCAGTATCAACTTTGAGTGACTGCAAGGCGGACTGAAACCTAGAGTCAAGATCCGAGGCGGTGGATGTTAATGATAGGTTAACATAGGAAGACGAGATTTCATCATGAAGTATTGCAGCAATCTTCAAAATGTTCAGTGGTTACTCATTTTCAGAACAACGTTGGGTGTACCATATCATTGAAATCAGAAGAAGAGTCAGGCTCCTCGCCCGACCAACATATCGTCAAGAGGGAAGGAATGAAATGCCGATCAGGGGGTAATGACTCGATGATATCTCGTAAACGTGAGCAATCATCCAGCATCCGGTATTTTCTACCATGCATAAGTCAGCAACTCGTAGTAAGCAACTCATCACAACCAACCTTTCCAGGGGGTCTTCGACCTCGCCAATCGGGGTTCGCTCGAAAATGATGATACCCGGGTATAATGCTTCATTGCTGTGTGGCTGCGGCACCACCGGTATCTGGAATATATTGGCATCCTTCCAGTTGCCAGAGTCAGGTACATCGAATTTCAGTTCAAGCCAAATGGCAGTTCCATCATTATCCTGGTTTAAGGACAGCCAGGCAGACCAGCTCTCTGGAATAGTGCGTGACGTGGTCCTTCAGGTGTTGCTGCAGGACATGGAAGAAAGATCCACGAGCCCAACGCCGTTCGTTTTCTTCACGATTCTAAGACAACAATACATTCAAAAGGTGTGGTATACTTGATACGGACGATGCACCGACCTTTTCGAACCGCTTGAGAAGTTCTTCATCGCTAGGCGGTGGCCGGTATTCGCTGGACAGGCGATGTCTGAGCCGCTTCCTAACGGGGCTTGGTCGTTCTGGTGTAACCACTTTGCGCTTGTTCTCTTGCGGTAACGAGCTAGTACTCTTCGAAAGTCGCTCTGTGTGTACGCGCTGACTATAGGCCTCACTTCGGAGACAAGCCTCTTTCCACTTGGTACGATTAGCCGTTCTTTCCCTCCACTCCTGGAAGGCCTCCTTGATTATCAAGTTCCTTCGGGCAAATGCTAAAGCTTTGGATTCGAGCGTTTCTTGGTCCACGTTGCTAGTGGATGACAAAGCCGGTGCTTTCCCGTTGACTGGGCTTTCCAGTTTGCTTGAAACCGCCTCAAGATTGGCAGCAGTTATTCCTGAACGCAAGGGAGTTTGTACGGAGTCACGTCGGTGTAGGCTGGCCATAGAACTAAGTGTAGATCTTGTCCCGGGCGATGAAAGTACCAGTGGGCTCAGAATTTCAGTAGGGGAAGCAGTAAGCAGAGTAGGTTGAAGTTTTTTGAGAGACTGGAAAACGGACTTAGTGGACGTGCCAGAGATGGTCGAAGGGATATACATCGTCGCAGTGGGTGTTGACGGTAAAGATATTGGCTGCTGTCTACTCAAAGGCGGTGGTTGAGAAGGTGGTGTTTGATCTAAGCTACCGAAAGAATTATGGCGAACATCGAAAGTTGGTTGCGAAGTGACGGGAGAGGGAGGAGTTGGAAGTTCGTACGAGGGTGTAGGTTGTGTGACAATCGGAGAAAGCACTGGTGCAAATACTGGTGCATGGGGGTTGAGAGGTTGTGCCTTATTGACCTCGGGTATGGAAAAAAGTTTTGGGAAAGGGGGTAATGGTTGATTAGAGGTAGAGGGAGGGGGTGCCGGAGGCACTGTAAATGGAACCTGAGCCTTGTTCTCGCTGGGCACTGTTAAGGTCGGAGACAAGACAAGTGGAGGTTGACTAAAAACTGGAGGTTGACCTAAGTTGAAGGTGTGATCAATAAACAAGAAATCGGAAACGGGTTGTCCACAAACCCGAAGAGGGTGCTTCGTTAAAACTAGAGGTCTGAGTTGCAGAGGATCCAAATACTGATGTAGAGACGGCAGCTGAGCCAAAACCAAACTCGTTCGTGGAGCCGAATGCTGATGGTTGGAATGTCGTCGTCCCAAATACATTGGGAACGGATGTCAGATTTGAAAACGCGGACTTTGGTGATTGTGATGCAGGTTGAGGAGAAGGGTTTAGGAATGCTGATTCAGTGGGTTTCGGACCAAATGTATCATTGAGCCACTCGGTTCCGCTTCGCTGCGGGGGCTTCGGGGAAGATTGCGGTGCATCCACCAAGTCAGCCTCGAAGGGTGGCTCCTCTTCCTCGTGCATAGCGTCTGGTTCTTCTACAATAGTGTCATGATGCTCATCTACAACAGCAGAGCTGCCATCGATTATATCAGAAAGGGTGAGATTTTCCCGCAGGCTTTCAATGTCGTCGACGGTGTCGGTGCCAAATAAGTGTTCTATGATGCATGCGACCAGATATATCATGGCATAGTTTCCTTCCCCCTGAAGGACTATGATCAATTCGTTGAAAACCCCAAGCGCCTCGTTATCGACGGAAAGAGGAGAGCTTCTGCCAATGGGGGCGCTCTTCGCCTGTACGAGTAACCGGAATTTGGTCGTGAGCTTGAACACCGGATGCTCGAGGATAAAGGAAGGAATATCCTCCTGCCGCTCTTTTTGATCACGAATATGGATTAGACGATGATAGACTCGCATTTCGAGCTCTGTTGGTGATTGATATTTTCCTCGCTGCTCTTCGTAAAACTCCTTCAGACTTTGAAGAGCTGCGAGTACGATTATTATCAAGAAGGTTCGTCAAGTGGCGAGTCCACGCACTGTACTTCAGCTGTTGTTCCTCCAGACTGACCTGGGATCCCGGTCGGTCTCGCTCCAGATGAAGACCAAGGATGTGAAACCGTGCACATCTATCATGGCATTCAATTGCGATGGAACCCATTTCATGCTGCATCGTGAAGTCACTTCGTACAGCGCGTGAGCGATCACGAATGAAATTGAAGGTTGCAGAAAAGCCGCCTCGGGGAAGCAAGTCGTGGAAAAGATAGTCGAGTGTGCGCTGCAATAGATTGGATTAGATGATGTATAGAATAGTATATTGGAGCAACATACTTGAAGAACTTTTGGAGGACGAAGATCGGAGGGTAATGTCTTGTCACCAGCTGCCCGTTCATACATTTTGACAGCTCTCTTATGATCAACGCGTTTGGTTCCTGGGACCTAACGAATAATCAGCGAGTACATCTAGCACACTTACGAATTGAATGTCCTCATACAATTTCCCACTCAAAGAGGTTGTTCTCGCGTTCACGGCGGTAGCGTTCGAATGTCGGGCACATATCCATGCATGTGCCGACCATTGTGATAGCGTCTTCCAGACGTTTTGCAACATTGGGGTCGTCCATTTTACCCTCTGCAATAGCTGTCTTGCGTTCGACCTCGCGCGCTTTCACAAGCTGCAGACTCGAGTAAAGGTGATATACGACGAATAAGACGTATGACCCACCTCTTTCCAGAATCGTTCCCTTTCCTCGAGTGTATCTGGCTCTTGGTGTTCCACTTCATCTACATCTACATCAGTGGCATCCTCCATTTCGCTGTTATCCCCTTCGCTGGCAGCAGCTGACCCAGCGCCTCCTTGACGGAAAGTCAGGGTAGTATTAGGAAATTTGCCACGGGTGCCTCTTCCTCGACCCCTACTTCCTCTATGCCCTCCACGCTCCCACCGTTCGGTATCTGCGCCTCCATGAGATGTGCTATTTCTGTTGGTAGCATTGTCCGCGACCCATTGCTTGTGTTTGTGGTGTGCTCTTCGTCCTGTTCCGGAGTTGTCATGGTGGGCACCGTTTGCGCGTGCTCTCTGTGTTCGGAAGTGGGTGGTGGACTCCATGTTGCCGACTGCACCGGTGGTCACACTCGGTCTTGACAAAGTAATCGCACCTCTTGTTGACAATGTTTGATAGTGTTTATTTCCAAAGGCCTTGAACAATAGAGCCAAACAATGCCTCCATATATACAAGTACGCGATGACCGGCTATGATAGTAGAACCTTACTCGCACTATGTCTGATGTTCTAGGGACGTGTTGCGCGCTCGGACTCACTGCGTGCTGCGACGTCATGACTGGAATATGTCTTGATTTCATGTCCATACGTAAGCACCGCGATTTCTCAAGCATCGTTTAATGTCATTCTGCACTGGCAGGACATCCATGCACAGAGCACCTCTGCAGTTGCCAGTGCTGCTCGTGCAGAAAGCCCGTCGACGACACCACATCTGACGTTGAAAGAGCGCCTCTCATAGTTAAGAGCAGACAACCTAGTCCCCATCCACCGATGCATAGCGCTGAATGCTCGTGATCTTGGGCGCGCATTCCCGTTGATGCTGTACCAACTAGTAGCTGGTAGGTGGTGCCCTTCTCAAGACATAGATAAAGCTGAACCAGTAATTATTTTCAGAGAAACTAATTTTGTATCATCACTGTATCTCATACCACAAGAAATTATTACTTCCCGGGCAACTACCAGTGACTGGTATAATAGACAGTTCCACTTAAATGAAGGAATATTTATAAAACGAGCGAAACGGAATGAGCGGAATGAGTTTAACTCGAGAATAAATAGGGTATAATCGAACCAAACAGAAAGACTGTCCAAAAAGAAGGGTATAACGAAAGAGTTGGTTTAGACACCTGGTGTAGTAAAGTCAGGGTAATCAGGCCAGTTGCCCAGTTGTGCAGGGTCACCTCCTATGCGAACCCAAGCAGAGTGCGAAGGCGTCGGACCGTCCAAAACGAAAAGCTGGTGCCATCCAGGTGGACTTACATACGCATTCGGGGGCGCCGTGATGGTACAAGTGTTCCCAGAGCACGAAAACGCAGGGAAGATAATCCTCCCACCGCTCATGACGTTTCCGTGCGTGCTAGACGAAGCTATATTTCATAATCAGAAACTGATACATCCATAATCACTAGCCTTGCTTACCTGCCACAAGTGAGACGCGCATGGTGCTCGTTGTTCCCTGGAACAAAGTCACTGTGATACTATACTGTCCGCCCAACGCCCAATCAGTCTCAGTAATAGTAAACTCTGGTTGCGTGAGACCTTGATTGAGGTATGGTGGAATATAAACCTCAATGCGCATCTCCTCTGGGTACACATAGGACCCGTTGGTATAGTACGTCTGTGGGTCTGAACCAGACACCAGAACGCGCCCGTCAGGCAAAAGGGTTGCTTCGGAGTGATACAAGCGGGCTACAATGGTATTGTTGAGGATAGAGAAACGCTGGCCAATCGGCTGCGAAGGATCGTATAGAATTGCGCTAAAATTAGGATCTGTGGCAAGGCCAAAGCCAGCAACACCTTGATGAGCGCCGTTCATGATCAGATACGTGCCATCTGTGATTGACGTATTATTAAAACCAGACTCCTGTCATTCGTCGTCATATTTACCTGGCAGAGTCGTGATACAAGGCATCACCCGTTTGGAAGGCTAAAGTTCGCACATCTCAGCATTAAACCTTAACTTTCCCAAATTCAAATCGGCTTACCATACGTTCCAGCGTCCATGTCGCATTTGGTACTTCGGGGGCAATTGAGATACAGTTGTCCAGCGCAATAGCGGCTCCGATCGTCGAGCCACCGCAGATAAGAACCTCGATCGGATCGGTGTATGGAGCGTACTGCGGTAAAAGTACCGCAGACCCTTCCATCGGGTACGTCCGGCCTGCGAGGAAGTTGTTCACGGCTCCCGGCATATTTGGCAGCACGGTCACTGTGTCAAAGGTGACAGGATCAAGAATGCGAGCCTCATTGTAGTAACCTTGTTACGTTTTGTAAGAAAGAGTGCATCTCGCCCATCATGTCACGCACCAATGAAGAATCGACCACTGGGCAACACCATTAGGAATGGATAGAGATTGTATGGATCTGTCCGCTGAAGATAGTCCAATGTGACGACCGTATCACCACCAATAGGCGCTGGAAGGATTTCGAGGCTGGGCTGCGGGGAAGCATTACTTCCCGACTCTCCACCAACGACCAAAATACTTCCATTTGGCATCATCATCGCGGTAGGATACCATCGGCCACGCTGAGCACGCATAAGTACAGTGAGCCAAGTACCAATAGTTCAGAGCTTACCTGAAGTGTGAGTTCATTAACATTTTCTTCCCAATCATTGGTACCATTGACACCAGCACTCCCATCCGGCGTATACAATCTCACACCAAAAGTCGACGAAAGCGACCATCCGCCTACATTGATTTGCCTGATGATTCCAATGTAAGCGTGAGTCTTATATGCCAAGTGAAACGTCAAACCTTCCTCCCTTGTCTGGTAGGATGATACTACCAGAACAAAACACGTCCGTCTGCAAGTGCATCTCGCGCCAAGCCAGCTGGTAATTGTCCACCAAACTGAGATCCAACTCATACGCGCCAGTGGAATTATCATATTCCGAGGTGCCATACTTCTCGAGGAAAGTGACTTTGTTGTTGATGCCTACAGTGGCAATGAGAGGGACGACGAGACCTCCTATGAGGAACTACATAGATTATAAACATTTTGTACGTTCAGGACAAGATGGGACACACCTCATAGTAGCCAGTATTCGCGGGGGTATTCCACGTATTCATCGTCCCATTCCAATAATAGGTAGACAACCTGCTTCCTGCTCCACATAGGTGGATTGGGTCCCCCGAGCAAGCCATGTTGCACTGTGAATCTGAGACATACGTCCCACCATTTGTTGCAATATCACTGACGTCGCCGCAGACTTGTCTCTATCAGCGATCCGCAAGCGAGTGTAGTGAGTCGATGCGCTTACAACACTGTGCTCCGTATTCAAGACCAGCTACAGGATACCCGAAGGCAGCACACTGGTTTAGGCACGCATCGACGGTATTGTTCGTGGTCCATTCATTTTCATATTGGAATATCCGGGCGCCAGTGGATGGTTCTCTGCATGGTAACATCAGGACTCGCAAGCATGAGCAATGAATAAAACACTAACGCCAAACAGCCTTCATATACCCATTGTCCAGGTAAGTTTGTGGTTTGCATCACAGGAACAGGAAGTAATGTTATATTTCCATTAGAGGAGTAAACAGAAAGTAGATTTGGACCACCAGCATGCTTCACTAGTCCACGTCAAGAACATAAAAAAAGACCAACTAAAGAAGACACGCACGTCGCATTGCCACCACAGGCCATGTTGCAGTTACTATCTGCACTTATCGTAGCGCCGTTGATGAGATAGTCACCGCAGACTTGAGCAAGAGTCAGAAGAGGTAAAGAAGAAGATAGAAACTACTTACAACATTGCGTGCTGTACTCGATGGCTGCAATGGTGAAGTTTCTGCCCGGCACAGTTCGCGATACAACTCTCCACTGTCATGGTGCTGTTGTCATATTCGTTCCCCAATACGCGCCCGTTTACGTTGTCGACGTAGCATCCTCCATACGTCCAGTTGCCAGTTAAGCCAGCGGTTACAGGGGAAACAGTGCTGAGGTCGGTGGGGTCAGTGGGATTGACGACAGGGGCAATGGCAATAGCCTGCGTGTAGTTATAGATACTGAGCAAGTACGGCCCCCCGCAATACTCGGACGAATTTCCCGCGCATGTCATATCGCAGTCCGTGTTGGTGGTGGGACCAGAGTTATTCTCAATGGTTAAACCACAGTCTGTAAAAACCTGTCAGCAAAAGGAGCGTTTGAGCGAAGATGCGTGCGCACAGCATTCATCAGCATATTCCATGCCGGCATAAGGGTATCCAGCGTCGTAACACGCGGTGGTACAAGATTCAACAGTAACGCTTCCGGTTACGTCAGTCCCGTATGGTAATGCTCGTGTTGCTGAGTCGCTGGTACGAATTCGGGTTAGCTCAGGACCCGTCCTTGACATACAGGAACGTACTTGTAGCATCCAAGCAACGACCAGTTGCCAACGCTAGGGACCAGGATGGGTGGGGCGGGAGGTTGGACCCCGCTCCAGAATATATCCAATCTGTTGCCAGCACCGCAGAATTCGGCAGCGTTGCCAGCACAAGCCATGTCACAGTCCGATGAACTGGCATTGGTGGCACCACTGGAAAAGTAGTTGCCGCAGTCTGTGTGAAAGATGTGATGAAGAGCCATAAAAATTAGTGTGAGATAGTACGTACAGCACTCCTGAGCATATTCGACGCCTGCATAGACGTAGGCGTTGGAGCCAGTCGAACAAAAGTTGACGCATGACTCGATGGTCATATTGACAGTGTCTGTGTAGGTGGCTGCGGAAAGCGTCCTTGTACCACCGACATTATCGCTGTACGATGGCGGTCATAAAATGACCACCATAGTGAAAGGATATAGTGCTCACGTCCAGCATCCAAGGGCAGCCCAGGTTGTGTCGCGTCTGTGGAGATGGTGTGAGGGGAAGCGATATGCACAGGCGGTCTGTGGAGAAGAGATGAGTGACTCTATACTAGTAAAGACAACGTAGGCTCGTACCGCTGTGAGAGCGGATATGATCCAAATCAACGAGAAGGTAGTAAGACCAGCCATCTGGTTGTGATCGACACTTCCTCGAAACGCTCTATTTATACATCCTAGAAGTGCTTTGGGGTTTTCCCTCCCTACGTGCTAGAGAGCGTTGAGAGAAGTTGTCAGGGTGAAAAGTGACACCAAGGTACTTGGTTCCGTCACAGGGCCAGCACTTGACAAGTATTCAGGTCGCATCATTCAAGCTGAGCTGAGTAGGTCTGTGGATACCAGGGCTACGAGTTCCTGAAAAGGAGAACGTTACCCATGAGCTGAGGAAAGAAAGAAGTAAATGTAAATGTAAATGCTCGCTGTGACGAAGTAATGGACAATGCGAGGCTCTTTGAATCCACTCAAAATGATTGCCACGCAGCTCCCATTTGCGAATGCATGGTGTAGAGGTGCAGTGGATACGTTTAAGCGAATACAAAGCGTCCCTGTACCTGTAATTCAGGAGAGATGGATCTGGAATTGTGCCAAACGGACTGGAGATTGCCCTTATTCTGTTGGTACGAATGAGACCGGAATACCACCCACTATCTCCGCGTGATTGACTGAGCACATAGATGCGCACATGATCACGGGGTTGTGCACAGGAACGAAAGGTCAGGACTTTTTTAGAGATCGTACATGAATGTAGCCAAGAATAGTCAAGGACTCACGATTGACAAGACGGTGAATGCGTGTAGAGTGGGGCTAGAAAGCACTTAATGAGTAGAAAACACACACGGGCATGAAGTACCTTTAGATCACATCAAATGGAGATGAAATTCGGAAAGGATGACCGCGGTGATGCCGGGTCGAGAAGTTCGAATCAGAACGATGGTATAGACATTGAACTGTCTGTAGTGCATTTTACTGCTAGTATGGTTAAATCTGCTACGGCAGACAGGGGTAAGCCACCAGCTGATATGAATAATAGTACCATAGTCGATCGCCGAAAGCTTGAAGCTTGAGTTTGATTGCTCGCGGAGTGCTTAGTAAGCGGTAAGTTGGAGTCAGCTGAGCAAAAACTTTGATTTTTGAGCGGGCGACTTCTCTTGTATCAGAATTGAAAGTTGTTTTAAGCATGAACTATCGTATAGAGGATTTTTGAAAGGGTCAAGTTTTTAAACTTGACTATCGAAATCGTTTACTGTAAAGGAATACGAAAGCCATACGTTTTTGGTGTTGTGGCGGGAAATGGCCAAATAGGCTTTCTGATCACTCTCAACCAACCCCGCCGCAAACCTAAGAACATCTCCGAGCAAGGTATGAACTTTAAAGATTTTGGTTCAATCAACTTCGAATCAACTTCTTACTTTGACTCCCATTATGCCTTCCACAGACTTCACAAATATTAACAAATGTCTGCAAATCAGCAGATCTCTCCAACTCCCAATCCTACTCCTACAAATCAACCTTCTTCAAGTTCAGCTTGGACAGAGCCTCCTTGGTCAGGTTGGATAGAGACTACTGGCGATGCCTTACTCATTCTCGAAGCCGCTCGTCGTGGTTTAATACCAAGAGTAACTAGGCGTCTAGTCGATTCAGAGCGCAAGATGATAACCTCTGGCTCAGTCTTTGTCTTCGACGAGGACGAAAGCGGTATTAAGCGCTGGACCGACGGTTTCTTTTGGAGTCCAAGTCGTATATTAGGAAACTTTCTTCTTTATCGCGAAACCGACAAGCGTGGTGCAGGTCATCGAGGCGTTCGTTCAGACCCTGCCGAAATGAACGAACATTCTCAGTACAACGTTGACGGCGTTCGCCTCGAAGGTCAAACTCTGAGTCGTCCCAAAGGCGAGTCCAGCTCCCTGGGTATCGACAAACATAGGGAACGTGTTCTAGTCGGCAGTCTCACTAATAGCTACAAATTCAAATCCGACGGCCTCATGAAGAAGGTCTGCTCTTTCTCCTCCTCCTATACTCTTTTCTCACGGTTCCATTCATATCAGACCTTTTCGTTGACAATCGGTGGTGTATCACAGCATCTCATCTCTTACTACAAGGTCGAGGATGTAGAGCAAGGGCGGTTACGCTCCCCTTCATCACTTCCTGAGCTGGCATCTTTGGATATCAGTCCAGAATACCTCGACAAAACTCATTTCCGTAACCCTCCTAAAGTGGAGATTGGTGTGGATGGTGTCCCTCGTTACCGTGGAGAGGCAGATGATATTGAATCTACCCCTTCCATGATTACGGCTCCTCTCTCGTCTGGGCTTCCTCTTCTTACCGACGGTCGCATCACCGACGGGAAACGAGGGGGACGCTACACCCCTTACGCTACTGGCAGTGGCAAACGCTCACGTAAATCTAAGAGTTCTCAGCCAGAGTCCACATCTCCGACGGACCAACACGCACCCCCTCTGCCATCCCCATCGACTCCCACTGCATCACAAGCTCCGCCACCCCCTGCATACCCTGACCAAGCAGTCTCCAGTCTTCCTCCTCAGCCTCACTATTCTGCGTACCCGACCCCTTCTTACTACGGCGTTCCAGGGTATTCCACCTCCCACTCCAGTTCTCATTCCACCACCCATTCTTCTACCCACCCTCCAGTGTACTCGAGTTCGTCGTACCCCACACCGTCCCCGACAACTCCTCACCAGCCTCCCCCAACTCCATCTCAAGCCGTACCCATACCCTGGGTACGGCGGCGCATCAGCCAACGCTGACACGCAGCAGGCTTTAATTCCTCACCATCCACCTGCTTCGGTTCCCCAAAACAACTACTATCAGTACTACCCGCCGCAAGCCTCACAACCTTCCTATGGTAGCTACCCGCCAAGCAACACCTGGTCAGCACCAACGTACGCCGGCTACTCTTCCTCATCATCTGGCTCCTCCAGCGCACCACCTCTTTCCGCTAGTATAACTGAGCTACCTGACAAACCCTCGGAAGGCCGCGCGGCACCGGAGGCCGGTTCCAATAGCCCTGCATGAGACTCTTTCGGTTGCTAGGTTGTATTCTCTACGTGCTTCGTCTTTTTCCTGTCGCTCTCCAGTCTTCTTTCATTGTGTTATCATGCTCGACCGAGTATTTTGTCTCTATAGGTCCCTTTATTTGTTTTCTCATTTCCATTTCTGCACTGCTTCTTTTCTTTTCCCTCTTGGTTCACTTGTTTTCGGGGATTGATTATAACTAGTATTCCGTATCGGCCCTTAGCTTGTCTATATGTACGACTGCAAGTGTGTCCGTTGTTAGTTTTAGCGTTAGCGTGACTCCGGTCGATATGGCCCCTTACCTATGCGCTCTCTTTCATATTATAATCCTCATCATGGCTGGCGTTCGGCTTCAGTTGATAAGTACTGTACTACCTACTTACCTTGTGCTGTGGGTCACATATGGAATACGGCATGTTTACCAGAATCCCCCTGATGTGCCGCATAAGGTACCATTCGGTCCCGATTTCCAAGTCCGACAACGTTATGTCAGGATATCCGGAGAAATTTACGGTTAGCTAATGTATATGTATCAATGGTTACATTAGCTAATCGTAAATTTCCCTAGTGGGTCGAATATGTTGAACTGATTAAACAGACATCTATGTAAAGTCAAATCGATGGACTAATATGTAACACAATATATATCCATCGCTTGTGTGGATCTTCAATATTCAATTTCGAATAGGCGTCATCCTGACTGATTTTCTTCCGATAAAAGGGCGGTCCCGTTAGCAGATTCCGCGTTAATTTCCACCATGATTTATACGGAACTTCAAGTTGCCAACGAATCCCCGCGGCAGCCCGCTTCACGGGAGTCCATGGTCGTTGTCAAGCATTTCTGGTTAGTGAGAATAGCGAGGACAGTCGTATGTATTGCATGCCAATGTATGGTATATAGATGACATGACAGAGATATCGTATGTACAGACATGTATACAGCCAGCGCAGATCCAGAAATAAAACAATCATCCAACGGACAAACATCAACAAACACAGACCAGGCATATCATGTGGCAAATGGAAGACTGCCCTCTACTGCAGATTTGGGACTAAATTCTTCATCCTTCTGATAAATCATGAGCCAAAGCATTAGAGGGAGTGAGCAAAACTTGACGTACATCCTCCCACACTGGATCTTCGTCTCCATCTTCATCAAGAGGCTGCCACGGTGGCGTACAGTCAAGCCACCTGGGTGAATGTCAGGATCAGTATCACAAGTGGAAATCAGTAACTTACAAATCGTCTTCTGTTTCTCTTCCTCTTCCCCGCGGAAAATTCGCGAAAAAGAAAAAGAGTTTTGTTTGTGCTTCAGGCTGTACAGTGGCGTGTAGCGGTACTGTCCAGCCTTGTCAACCGCTTTCCGGAGGAATGCTGCTTGAGCATCAGTCCACCAATCCATAGAGACTGTTCCGCCAGCAGTTATGCCTGCTGCAGCTGGAATCGGTGCACTAGCAGTTAGCGCCAGTGCTATCCTCTCTCCGGCTGCGTCAGGACCATAAGTCAACGGAGTGCTACCAATGAAACACGAAGCAAGTTGACGCACACTTGTTAGATAAATAGATATAATAGCCTGGGCACGTGAACGTGCTGGTGACAAGATACTTGTCTTGCAGCTCGTTTGCCTTGTGGATAGTGGACAGCACCTTGCCTGGTGGAATATATACCTGCTGGGGCTTGTGCATCACGAGGACGGCGCCTCGCTTGCCTTCTTGAAACTTAAATTCGGCCTTGACAGCAGCAGAGGCCAGGTTGAGAAAGGAGCTGATCGATTGGTGCATGATGAATGATAGCACATAAAGGAAGAGGTGCGTGCGCTCTCACACTTCTGGATTCAGCGAGAAATCCCCTTGTTTGACACCCGAAGAGGACATGATTATGTTGTCGTCGATTCCGCCCTTCCGTGGCTGACATGATGCGTCAGATAAATTGAGCTTTAAGCCTTGATTGTCCAGCGCGGTTTGGAATGTTTTATCGTAGATATTCCCTTCCACGTCGAGCTCTCCACTGTCATGTTCGATCGTCCCATAATCCCCCACCTACGAGCCTTGACTATAAGACAAAATCTGCGCGATAATCACTAGAGCATCAAACTACTGACCTTGATCTCAATTGGCGGGTCCCAATTAGCCCACTTGGATGAGGCTTGACGAATGAGATCGATGAACTTGCGAGAGGCTGCAGTATTGTCTCGCATTGCTGGGACTTGGACAAGAAAAAGAAGAAAGAGCGGGAGAGTACTTTAGCGCGCAAGGGGCTGTAGGGCAGAGAATATATAAGGTTACCAAGTGGGAAGTACTGCCTTGCAGTGACCGCATGTTATGCTTCGTCACTCTTCAAGTGATATTTTCCATCCGTTCACCAAAGCACCACTGGTCACTCCTCGTATTCCTATCACTGTGATCGCGCGCGCAGGCATCAACGTTCAACCCTGTTGCCGTTTGGCAATCGCATGTTTCGACATAGATCATTGGGAGACCGGCCGGCTCCAGATGGTTGCCTGTCCCTGGATGAGTCCGGGAAATTTAAACACCGCAAGCGTTAGTTCTCCAGACACAACACGGCGCCTAGCTACGGCGCTGCACAACTATGAAACACAGGGTCTCTGGCATCAGCCACTTGTAAAGCCATTTGGCCAGGAGGATCACGACATCCTTCAGTGCGTGTCTTGCTCTCCAGATGAGAGAGGGCAGCCACACTCAGCGTCCGCGCCTAGACGCAGTCGCTCTCATCATTCATGAGACTCGATCTGCCCAGTGGCATGAGGACTCTGGCTGTTGGGTCAAATTTTGCCTCGCATTCGGCATCCGCTATACGTCGCACAGTAGCCTCCGCATTTCAAGCTACTGCTTCATGATTGCACCGCACTGAGCAAACTTAATTCGATACTACCTCGTTTCTGGACAAGAATTTTACTGGCCAAATGTCTATCTCACTTTTCGTGACATACAGTTTTTTAAACCCGTCTCAGACATGTTTAAATTTGCCTGGGTCTCCACTCAAGTGACTCAACTGGATGATCGTACTAATAGGCTCGTTACAGGGACTCATACGAGTAATAGTATGTATTGCCACCTTGCATGTACGTACATAGCCTTTCCAGCGGGGTATTTCCTCACATACTTGTGCAGCGCTGCAGCAGTGCAGCTTACGTGCTTACGAGTTGTTGTGGTCGTTCTCGTCAGAGGTTCGGACTAGTGGGCGATCGACAAGAGTTCGATCGCTGAACGTTCGCTCGACACCCAACGTTCATCCCATTTATTGTGTGCCAAGGCATCGTTTCACGTTCATGAACTGGCTCAGTGACTCTTCGGTGGCGTATCTCTCGCGAATCCTGGCACTGAGGCCGTTATCTCCGCGCGTCAACCGTAGATGCACGTTCGTTGACTTGCGCGCGCTCGTCGTGCCTTGCGTAACTGAAGCCCTCGTGCGTACAATTTTCAAGCAAGACACCCTCATTGGTTCACCTCCGAGGTTCCTTCCATTTCATCTTCTTGACAATCCCACATTCGTACTACAGACTTCAGCACGCGTGCCATTAAAAGGAGAGAATAAGAAGATGAATCGAATCTTTGGTGACGATAATGGCCACGGTCTCTCGTGCTCTCCTGTTGATCGGTAGCGCCCTTGTAATCTATATTGAACGAAGGTCAGTGATTGGCATATATTCTACACATGCTGACGATGTGCCAGATATGTCAGAGAAGCAATCACATACTGGACCGGATCTTCGACCATCGCCGCCTTTATCTTATTGGGTTGCTCGTTAACGGCATTTATCCTTGCCCTGGGTAGCACTCTTCGCCCGCAGCTCAAGTTCATATGGCATTGTTTTATCCGCCCTCTTCGTGCAAGCGACCAGCGAACGAGATTGGATAATGTCCGTAAAATCGTTTTTATGTAAACGTCACAAATCACCCATCGCATCCCCAGTTTTACAAAGGCCAGGCGGATGTTTATGATGCAACACGAAGTGGTCTTCTACGAGGCCGGAATACCATGCTCAACCTTTCAGCTAGCCATATCCGGACTATGCAGGCCAAAAACCCCAAGCAGAGATTGATCTGGGTTGATATAGGCGGAGGAACAGGTACGCACCTACTTGCTGGTTTCATTATTCTCTCCTGAACGCCAATCAGGCCATAATATTGAGCTTATGGATAAGCACCTTCCGGTGTCCTCCTTCGACGCCATTTATCTCATCGATCTTTGTGAACCCCTCCTCCAGGTTGCAAGGGAGCGATTTGCCAAGCGAGGATGGACAAACATCACAGTATTGTGTCAAGATGCAAGCGAGTTTGCTCTTCCAGAATGGGCACGGAGTGATCCGAAAGGGAGCGTAAGCTTCATAACGCTCAGTTATTCCCTCTCCATGGTAAGTTTGAGATAAGCAGCTCCTGGAAGAACCGACTTACAATGTAAATTTAGATACCCAACTTCTATACCCTTTTAGATCGTATCGACTACGTTCTTTCCCCAGAGAACGGTCTTTTATCTGTCGTCGACTTTTACACTTCTGGCAAACAGCCGTCATTGCACGAGAAGGCCATTGGAGGCACGAGCAAGGAATGCGGTTGGCTTAGTAGGTGGTTCTGGCAGATCTGGTTTGACTTTGACCATGTTTCATTGTCACCGCATCGTCGAGACTACCTGGAATACAAGTTCGGCACGGTACGTTTATCAAATAGTTCTAGCATCAATTATGTCGATTATGTTTTCAGGTCAAGACTTATAACGGCAGAAATCGCTTCGTTATCCCATTTATCGTCCGCATGTCAGTATTATCGAACTCTTATCTGTGATTGTCCTCACTAATGTTTCATAGTCCCTATTACATCTGGCTTGGTCGCTCACGTTCGTGTGATGTATCTCGTTTCTGTCATGCCTTTGAAGTCGAAGGAGGCAACATGCTTGGCAATTCTTCGCCAGCATCTTTCACGACTATTAAGGATTCAGAAACTATTCCGCCACTCGAGATTGGGGAACCTGTTCTGAATTTGCAGGCTTCTCACGCAGACGCACTTATCACTGTGACGCCACCTTTGAGCTCCTTCCACTATCATCTAGGAAAGGTGAGTCAATGCGTTATGAAATTTACGATCAAACTGACTATGGACTAGCCTTGGAGGCTTCCGTACTATGAGCAGGCAATACACCAAGCGTTCAGAACGTTCATATACTCTTTTACATGGGTCTGTTGTTTTCTCTTCATATTACCTGCCCCCCGACGCTGAACACTATGTTAGGAGGATCCTGAGGTGGATATGAAGTATCTCGATCTTAGTCCCGAAGACTCGATGCTGGTGATCACATCAGCAGGTGACAATGCTTTGCATTACTCTATAGCAGCGCAACCCAAGAGAGTATGTGAATCGATGAAGCATCATCCTTTGTGTGCTAATATCTGTCTTGAAGATTCATTGTGTGGACATGAATCCTTGGTATGACCAACTATCTTCTGTGATGCGGCTAGACTGACTTTTCGTCATATAGTCAAGGTCATTTACTAGAGTTGAAACTGGCAGCCGTACAAGCCCTCGAGTACAAAGACTTCTTTTCCATGTTCGGTAATGGACATCATCCCAAATTCCGTGCGCTCCTTGACTCCAAGATTGCTCCCCTTCTCTCTTCCATCGCCTATCAATTTTGGCACATCAATGACGATGCTTTCTTCAAAGCCTTCTATTTGAAAGGATACAGCGGCTGGGCACTGCGGCTCGCCAGAATCGTCTTTTCAGTCGCTGGAGTATCGAAAGATGTGGAAGCTCTGTGCAGTGCGGGTAGTATAGCTCAGCAGGAGCAGATCTGGCGCGAGAAACTAAGACCCGCCCTCTTGAACCCCGTCGTCATTGCCTTACTCAAGAGCCCAATATTCTGCTGGAACGCACTGGGAGTGCCCCTCAACCAGCGCCGCATGGTCCTGGACGAAGGGTCCATGTATGAGTTCGTAAGAGATACCCTAAACCCTTTACCATCGACGTATTCCTTTAAGGATGGCGCATACTTCTACCCACTGGTAAGCTGGGGATCTTTGAGTTTTTCTTGCGCTTACAGGATGTTATCAGACACTTCTTGGGCACTACACTTCGTCCTCCTGCCCAGAATATCTGACACGTTCCGGATTCCAGGCTCTCAAAGCTAATAACGGGAAAGCTACCGATGCGTTTAGACTGCACACTGATTCGATATATAAGTAAGCACTGTTAGCACTATGAAGCATAACTGGTGATGAAACTCTTCAGCGTCCTACGAGGATTGACATCTTGGTCTCTCACTCGAGCCGTTATCATGGATCACCTTGACTGGTTCTCGCCAGGATCCAAGGACGTCGATGATGAGGTTGACCAGTTTTATCGTGTACTCTCACCTGGTGGTTTCATTCTCTGGCGTTCTGCAGCTAGGAAACCATGGTACTGTGACGTGTGCGTTTTTTTGAGAATACACTGGGCCCTGTAAAGGCTGACGTAGTGTTGTGTCAGATTTGAGCGCAAAGGTTTTACCGTCACTGCTTTGGGAGTCAGGAAGGGGCCTGAGGTTCCACTAGACCGTGTCAATATGTACGTTTTCGATTTCAGATTTCGCTGCAAAGAATTGTTGATCATGTGTGCATGTTTGTGTAGGTACGCGTCATTCTGGCGGGCGATGAAGACGACTTAGTGCTGTTGGTTGTTACAGAAATGCATCACTGAAACTTTTCTCATGATACCAGTATGATATATCCAAATGTTCTTTTCTTACTTTATTGATGACATTTATGATCTTGGAGCGAGCGATCTTCGTTTGACATTATTTCGCAGTCCTCCAACTATCAATCATTGCAAGTCCTACCGTTTCATTGTACATCACACATCTCCTGGGACAGTCCCTTTGTGCGAAAGTAACGATCACTGTCATGGCTCAAATGTCAGTTTCTGCTTATCCAGCTTTGAGAATCGTCAGCGGCGCAGTACTGATGATACTAGCAGCATCTTGAATGGTCCAAAATAGTTGCATGGCATATAGCAAGACCGTCAGGAAGTACTATCACAAGGCAAATGACGTCACCCGTGATACTGCACTTGCGCACAGTGGTGGAGAATTTCGTAAATCGCTTACATCATGCTCTCATAACTAGTACTCCAGGTTTGAATTTTACAATTATGAAATTTCAACAACACTTTGTGGAAGTTATCATGATCCTCCGATTGAAGGCATCGCTGTGCTTTGTACCAAACGTAGAACGGCTCCTCTGAGAGTCGGCGATTTCCTGGAGTCCGGAACGTTCTCGAATTTTTTTGCCTACATGTCGTCGATTTCTTTCCGTGATCGAGCCACCCAACTTACTCAATCTTGGGCCTGTGCACCATCGCTATCTCGAACCCCTGGACGAGGTGGAACCAAACTGGCCATTAGTTCCGATCCGTGCATTAGCCTAGGATGATGTTCGCGGCTTTCTAGAATCCTTTCGACAACGAGGCATCTTGTATGGACCCTGTACTTCCCTTCTCATATATGTGCCAGCACTATCAGGGTCTCTATCCACAACCAGGCCTTCGTGGTGGCCACGAAAGAGCCTTGCTTAGGGCAATTCCTTCACTTGTAAATTTATCTCCTAAGTTCAATAATTACATGTTCGAATTCTGTATTGTTCGTTGATTCTGAGGCCTTGAGGCTCCACTAGGTTTCTCCAATACCATCCGTCGTGAAGTTCTGCCATCCAGGCGCGACCAATCTGCCAAACCTATAAAACCTTCGAGTTTTATCCACAACCCTATTTTCAAGATATAAAAGCAAACTGTCCACCTCGGAGTAGCTCAGAGTTCTCTTTGCAAAGCTTGTATCACTTGGCATAAATCATGCATTTCTCCTTGTTGTCTTTACTGCTTTGGCAGCATGTATGTCTGTCACTGCACAGATTCAACAGTGCAGTCCCCAATTCAACGACCTGCCATACAGACGCTGATTGCTGCGGTAGCCTTCACTGTTCTTTGAGATCAGTGAGTATGAGTAGCTTGCTTTCCATCCAGGATTCAACCCCGTTGCTGACCTCTTACACTTTTCAATGACAACCATAGCCTTCCGATGCCACACTGTGCAGCTAATAAACTGGGCTGGCAGCCTGTTTACTGAAGACATCTGGAAAGCGAGTCGTGTCTCTGCTTTCGCATTGGCGCTGTGGCTGATGGCACACTACGTAGTTCGTTGCTGACTTGGTCAATGTGACAGTTATTCCTAGACAATTTTCCTGCTTCATGAGCGATGGAGACGCCTTTGAATGAAGGTGAATGCTCAATATGGACTAACTTGAAGAGACGCAATGAGCTATTTCAATGTCCAGATTTTTGTTGCGTGATTCAGAATGAGTGTTCATTGCCAAAGTCTGCATGATGTGCATAGCAGCTGTAGCAGTCGAGGCGGGAATTTTGACCCCTGCCAATGGGTGCGTCAAAGGCCATTTTCAATGTCGTCTTGTGGACTTACAACTACCGATATCATCATTTGACGCAGTTGATTCGTGTGTTGTTCATCACTCGACACTAACTTCTTATATCTGGCCCCTTTATGCACGATGAGCGAGGATATCAGGCTCGTTTCTTGGCAGGTACTTTCCTGACCTTTCTCTCCGTACGAACGACGACAATTGGCACGGGGGAATTCGAGAGATAATACCTCAAGACGCCCCTTCCCGCAGTCCATCTGTCTGACGGCCCGGTCCTGAGGACAAATTAGTATTCTAGCTGAGTCAATACCCCGTTGGTTCGAATATCTTCAAGGAGCTACTGAAAGGCTGGGACCCAAGCATGCGTGATTGATATACCCATCGAGAGAATCAGAGCGGTAGGCGTGGGCAGAGTCGGCCGATATATATTGTGTCGAGGGTGACCAGACGAACGACCCTTCCGCAGGGGGGATTTTTGCAGGGCCACAATAAAATGCGCTGTGGGGGTGATGAAGACCAAAGTTTCTGCGTGCATACCCAATTCTAGCCTCCCCCTAGATGGCCCTCTCGAGTAGGTCAGGGTTGGTACTCCGTATAAGGTCTGAACTGTCCATTACAGTAAAACAAGGTCACCAAGGTTGTGCCACGGTAACGGACGTACAGCATCGTGCAAAATGTTTCCCCAGCTATCTCGCCGTCTGAAACATGACTTAGTCTCCCGTAGGCGATACAACGCAGATCTACATTAAAAACCTCCTCAGAAATTCACTTCAATTCACATCATTTCGGGTAACCCAGTGTAAATCCTAAATCAAACTTGGTATTTGCTTCCAAGTAAAGACTAGCCTTGATGTCAATGAATGTGCGGGAAATTAGGGTTTTCAAAAGGAGGTTTGCCTTGATATCTGTAAAGTTTGCCTCTTACCCATCTTCGTCGACGCGTAATTCTCCGTACGGTCACCAGGCTGCTCACCGACCCTGGGGCGGTCTCGGGAAAAAGGTTTCCCCACCCCAAGCTAAGCTCTGCATTCTTCTTCATTCCCTTTTCGTGCAAGCAGTGCGCTATAGTTATCTGTTCCTAGGCTATAAACAAGCTGTCAATGATCGCTGCGACGTCACGCACTTTCGAACTGGCTCACATAGCGAATAGCAAACGTCGATTGGAAATGCAAAGCTCAGCGCTGGTGAGACCTATCGATCAGATCTGCGAGGAATCGGGATCATCGTGTGACAGAATAGAGTTTTGATCCCGATCAACACGTGGCAACATGTACAACTTGACTCAAACTTTCAGAGTAGTCCGAGACTCGCATTCGCGTATATCCACCGCACATGAAATAGGTAGTCATACTTGTAGGTAGATAGTTAATGTAAGTATACGCAGTACGAGTGCGAGAGATGGACCTGCAGAGTGGTAAGATTACAGAAGAGATGCCAGCCTGGATGATAGTACAGACTCCCGACTTTTAGGAAACGTAACAAAACTGCTATGCTCTGCGTGGTGAGGGGAACAACCAACGACGAAGTGAGTTGCAGTATTATAAGCCAGACGCCAAGGAAAACAGAATGAGAACTGGCAAATGAACGAATTTGAGAAGCGTAAGGTGTCGACCTGGGATATGTTGTAGGCCGGCAGAAGGAGAAACACAGAAGAGCAAAGTAAAAGCACAGCGGGGGAAGCAAAAGACGGGATATATCACAATAGTCGACCAATATGTATAATTTTTTTAGTTTTACGCCATGTCGAGATTGCGCGCGGCCGAGGTCGCCCAAGAACGCCCGAGAGGTGACCGAGAGCCAGTGTGGATGCGATAAAGGCCTATACATTACATCTAGTCTACGTTCGAAAAAGCATCGTCCTTTCGGACTGTTGCATTTTGAACGAATATCCTTAGTGTTGGGCGGCAATGATAGCAGCGACAGCTTCGGTTGAGCCGCAAGAATAACCCATCTGCACTTGTGCATGTAGGGCCTGCTGCTGCTGGCGCAAGTACTGCTGCTGCGCGGAGGAGTAAAGCATCTGCTGCTGATATTGTTGAGCATATGATGGTGTCGAGCTGCTCACTGGCGTCGAGTGTCCACTCGTCGCTGGCGTGGAATGCCGTGAGCTTACATTGCTACTCCGTCCATGAGCGTGCTGTAAACATTCATGTTGTCCACTGGCCAGGAGAGACAAGCCCATTGCACCGTGGTCACCCGAGTGCTGGTAGTGATACCGCAAACCGTTCATGTTCTTGTATCGGCGCTGACAATCACTGACACCACAAGCAAAGGGCCGAAGCCTGCGTTCTGCTTCCCGTTCGACTTCGCGCATCTCGCCCTCGGTAATACCCTGATCTTCCTGCCCAGCAGCCTCGCGGGCAGACCGCTTACTAGCCAGTAGTGCTTGTACTTGCTCGAGGTCCTTAGGCGGCGCAAAGTTACAGCTGCCGTGGGTCATGTGATATTTGAGACCATTGGCTTGCTTGTAACTTTTGTTGCAATTAGGCTTAGGGCAGCGGAAGGGCTTCGATAACAGCAATGATGATGCAGGGCGAGAGAGCGTGGTACTAGCACGCTGATTGGCTTGCTGTGACGGGAAAGCTTTTGGAGAAGCAGAGAAATCTGGCGAATGAGGTGAGGCCGCGGAGGCCGCGGGGTAGTGCGAAGCGCTTGTTGGAGAGGGAACACGAGAAGCTGAAGGGGTGTTGACAGGAGTATTGCTCGTGGAGAACACTACCGCAGGAGGAAGGCAGCCGTAAGGGCTACCCGGATCACTGACAGGTGTGACAGGTGCGTGAAGATCATCACTGGCAGGTGGGGAAGGAACAGTGCCAGGCATTGAAGATGAGTAGTCGGAGTAGCCCGCGTAACCATTAAACGCATCGGGGGCATTTGCCACATTTGGGAGACTGTTTCGAGATGGTGGGAATGCCGAGCCGTGAACGGAACGGGAAGGGAGCACGGTTGTCGTGTCAAATGCCGAAACGGGAAGATGCGGAGAGGCAGGTTTCGACTGACCAAAGTGGTTAAACGAATGACTAGGATGTGATGACAGTGGGGTGGTGAGTGGAGTGTCAGGGGGTGATGGTGCATTTGACGAAGGCGTACTGCCCTGATCGACATCGAGTTCCATGTCATCCGGGTCAAAGCCTCCTTGGTTGTAAGACGAAGGGTGCTGATGATGGTCTGAGAAGTAAGACGGAGTTGCGTTAGGAGTATACTGAGGTAAAGGGGGGACAACTGGGAACTGAGGATGACTGAAGGGGTCAAGCACGACAACATGGATCTCCTCGAAATGTTGTAGCAGAGCGTGTAGGTCATCTAGTTGTAGACCACAGCAGGTGTAATTGCGACACTAGAATAGTAGAACGATGAGAGGTTGGCTCAGAATACGAAGGTGACGACTCACTAGTTCGTCATCCCTGTCGAAGGCACCGAGAGCGTTCAGAATTGAACCACGGTCGCTGTCAATAGATGACGACAACTTTGCACACTTAAATTCGTTAGGACTAGAGTATATTAGCACATTGACACGTGTAAGTGAAAGATGAACTGACTCTAGTGGACCGAGAAGTTGACCAGGGGAACAACCGGGATAGAAGCGGCTTCCGAATGAGCCAGCACGCCATGATATTGGGGAGCCTAGAAAGTAAGGCATTGCACTATTGTTACCGGTGAATGAACCAGATGGGATGTGTAAATCAGGATGATTAGGAGACTGGAAGGCGATGGGTTGAGATGTAGTGGTCATAGCTACGAAAGCTGGAGCGGGGTCGAGTACACTACTGCAGACTAGGCTACAGAAAGAGGTTTATAGATGATGAAGTATCTGATTCGAAATTGATGGTGGAGGAAGAGAGGGTGCTAATGGACCTATCTAGCCTTGAGCCTATTCCATTATGTAGTAACCTGCCATGGATGATATTATGGTGAATTACATAAAAATCGAGAATCTCGGCATTTCGGCATATACCCACTGCCACCGGTCCTTTTACCACTACCGGCG
Organism: Suillus fuscotomentosus; assembly: GCF_016647785.1. Taxonomy (NCBI): domain Eukaryota; kingdom Fungi; phylum Basidiomycota; class Agaricomycetes; order Boletales; family Suillaceae; genus Suillus; species Suillus fuscotomentosus. Next base: position 97,947 of record NW_024539613.1, read on the forward strand.
CGTATTGGGGCCGCATCCAACCCTGCCTCGCGACCAAAGTTTATCCATTGGCCGTATACTGTACTGCCATCGAATATTCATAAATTCAAATCATATATGATTCAGAATATGTGACAAATTATTATTGTATCAAGGAACGATGCAGTCAACTGGTAGTAGTACTCTCGCGAGGGGTGTTACGATAATTCGATCATGACATTAATCCGAATCACTGGCGACTCCGGCTGTTAACCTGTTACTACTGGCTACACGAGGTCTTGAGAGACTTGTTCATTCATTATGTTCGAACTGTAGTCCTTTACTTACTCGATTCGGTCCCGTCGAATTATTGGTTCTTGGAAATCCACATCCAAGTTTCGTGCCTCAGAACACTCATCCTGAGAATCCTTCCTCGAAGGAACCTTAACAACCCTCTCAACCAATAACCATGCTTCTATTTCTTGACCTCATCGTCCCATTAACGTTCGTTCTTCTCTCTACCCACGAGCGCGGCGCAGAGCCACCAATGAGGGTCCTTAGCTTTTTATACGGCGATCAGCGTCTGCGAAGCTTCAACCCTTGCTGTGCATTACTTATGTTTCTTGCTCGCATCCAACTTTGGTCAAATTCTATGATACCACCCCCATCGTATACACAAAACACAGCGTCGATGGTCACTCCAGAGACAGAAACAGAAAGACTTTTAGGTCAGTTATACAGTAGCATGCAGAACAATCGCGAAGGTATAACACTTTTCAACCTGTCACGTGCACATTCTACTAGAACACAACGGCACCCCTGATGCCTACTAATCTTTATCTTAACTTGGTTATACTTTTGCGCGCTGTATCGCACCAGGGCACGCCATGTGTCGACACAGGGTCGGAATGTTTGTCAAGCAATCTTCTCGTACGACATAACATCATGTCTTATGCATAAGGTTCCCCTTTCGTAACCACTCCTTCTATCTGTTCTGAGCTACACCAATTATGCCCTGGTCTTTCCACTTTCTTCCCAACTGTTCATAAATTGCAACGGATCATGCACGGATCTCGTTGTGAACCAACTGTAGGGATAGACTATCACCTCTGCGGCACCGACCGAGACCAATTCGAGTGCTTCAACTTATTCAAGATACTGGAATTCATGCCCGAATGTCCATGTGTTCCACGGAGCATTGATTGTAAGCTTACCATCCGCCAAGTCTATGAATCCACCATGACTGGTCCCTGTGTCCCTCCATTTCAATCAGACCGCTTTTGGGGTGATCCGCTCTAATCGAGCATAATCAGTAGGCACTGGCCCACCATTCTAGCTTGCTTACTGGCTCATTTTAGCTGTTGATTGTACGTATAATCTACCTCCCACTATCCGGCTCGTGTCTATTATTTTCGTTTGCGGTTGCGGGGAATGTCACCCGTCCTGAACAATCACTGCGTCAAACGCTCGCCATCGCAGCGCATCTTTGACTTCGAGATCTAAGAAGATGATTATTGCTCTCGGATATTACCTGCGATAGAAGTAGCCGAAGAGCCGCATCAACTAGACGGAGAGATCTTGAAACCTGAGATGAAATGGCGAACAGAGCCAAGCCTCCGACGGACACACACGCATCGTCGCCGTTCCCTATAGACCAGTCCACTATCCATCATGATTGCCACCAACGGTGGCCAAGCTACACTAAAAGGTGTCACATGTGTCTCAACACTGTATGTAGTGTTGTTGGCAGAATGCTGCCATTCTGCCAGTGGCAATTGCCAAGCGGCAATTGCCGGCAGTAGGTCAAGGGTGGTTGGCAGAAGTCGGCAGAAATACGCTGAACTAGTATTTGTTCCTACTAAAAAACAATAAAAATATGACATGTGGCCTAGAAGCCCAAGGGCCATTCTGTCCAAAAAATTGTGTCCAACCACTTTGTTAGTAGTTACTGGGGAGAAAGTCAAAATTTGGTCAAAAACAACTCAAATCACTACTTTTTCACATGCAACTGCTGCTCGGCACAACAGCATCCATCTAATTGACTGAAAAATATGATCATCGGGCATGCTCGTGCCTAGTGTGGCTCACTACAAAAAATGCAATCAAGGCTGAATTCTATCAATTCTATCCCCGGATCTATTGCTTCTGCAACTTCCAAGTCGACTCAAAGGTCGTTTGCATGGATTCCTCCCCTTGCAGCAGACTCTGATCACCAGGATTGACCAACTGTCAGAAAATGATGGGGCAGAAGGTATCCATGGTGCCAACTGGCTTTGTTGAAGAGATCAATGTACTCAATCAAAGCTCAGAGAGTGCATCAGGGTATGATATTGATGCACTTTTGACTCATGAGTATAGCTTAGTGTAGTACTCAAAACCATTTTTGCCATAGTACAAACATAGTTGAAAAGAGCTAAAAATGCTCACAATACATTTTGCCGACTTTTGCCATTCTGCCAATTGCCATTCTGCCGTTCTGCCATCTGCCAAGAGGCCAATTCCTTTCTGCCCATGACACTAACTGTATGGAACGTACTTGGCTGGCGCGATTATCTCGGATGGCACGTTCCTATTCTGACGCCCGTTCAATGACTACCCTCGACATTATAATAGACCTCGTGATCATGAGGTCGATGGTATTTTCGTCGTCTTCGATCAGACGCGCGACTGAAATCTACACCTCAAACAATAAATTCGAACAAAAGGCTCATTTTGGTTGGATGTATCCGCCATTGAGGAACAGTGTCTTCATTTGTTGATAAGTTTGTGTAATGCGGTCCAAGACACAAGCCTCGAACTAAGGCCCCGCCTTCGAGATCAGCTTGGCGTCTGATTGCACAGATCTGCCGGGGTTGTCCGGCTAATCTGCGCCACCGCGAAACGAGTCCTTCCGCTCAGCCACTGCGCTCAGCCTCAGTCTCCGGTCACCCGATGTACTCCACCGGCTCCATTCCCGCACTGCCAGCGCCTGCGCACCCGGGAGCCCGAAACATTATCGCAATGCTCCACAAACGCGAGTTTAATTAACTAGAATTTGTATCTTTTCACCGCAGTCAACATAAACGACGGATCACAATCATGCATCGTGCTCGGACCACGCGTATAATTGCATATGGTGCTTCCTCCGAGATCATACTGCGGAGAATATTCCGGGGTGCTGGAGAGTTTATTGCATCTCGATCCGTGTTTAGACTTTGCCTCGTGCTCAGATTAATTTTGCTACTAACTACTGCAAGCCAGCTCCGAGGTTCACATGTAGGTCCCAGTGTTGGTTTACCCTGATTTGACAGAACTTCGAATGTACATTCCTTGCAACCATTGAGCCTGATGGGAACTTGCGCAATAAGTCTTCTCGCTCAGCGGAGATACAGATACTATCATTCCTGCTCTCGACCTTCTTTGCTCCGCATCCAACACGCTATCCATCAATTCGGTCGCGATCGCTGGACAACGCGAAGACTTCCATGTTGATAACTTTTAGTTCCCTGGGCGGAGAGCCACACCGTTTACCCTCGCTTACCTCGGAGTTTGCCTACTATTTCATGGATTTCAACTTTTTTCTTGATCTAGAACAGTACGAGGTTTAGACTACCAGCCACTCCGAGCTCCACGCACTTTCATTCTCCCTCATGGAAAGGTTGATACTTGATTATGATAAGATCAAGGTTTTCATAATTTGACGCCCATCACCGTTTCTTTGTTCCGCTCAAAGATATGTTGCGTCTTCATCGGGGGAGGGCAACTTAATCCGGCGAGACTTCCTCTCGCATTCTTCGACTTCAACGCCACCTCAGGCCTCAGACTTCTCTGTTGTACTACCCGGAGGCAATGCGCGACCATCTACTTACCCACACTCTTAATCCCACATCATGACGAGTTTTCTGACATGGGTTCTCTTTTTGACTGCATTTCTGATGTCGAAGAATCGGTTGAACTTTGGGCGCGCCTTCTATAACCGTCGAGCATACACCCCAAATGATGCATGATGATCTGCCGGTCATCCTATCAAAGTTTAAGGTGCGTTTCATCCCAAGTGTTGAAACGTTGACCCACTGGGGTGGCTGCTACACGTTGTTTCAGGCTCCCTAGAGGTCTGATGCACGCGCCTCCTTGTATCGTCCTTACCAAATGAGTAAGTGACTTCCGGCATGATCGTCGATATTCTTGTTGTAATCACGTTCTTTCCGACACGGAATGTCTACAGCCTAGAAGTTTGCTATATCTATGTCAATTTCACCACATACCTTTGACCCTGCCTACGAGCGCTGCATTTGATTCCGCGGACTTTATCACACATCCGCCATTGAGATATGTGTCTGGCAGTCGTGGGCTTTGGGGTTTGGAAAGACCTCGATGATTGAGGGTACATACTTTGATTTGACTTCTGCTTGACAGAAGTCACTATCTGGAATATGAATTTGATTTACATGTTTTTCGCTCACCCTAGCCCGGATATTATGTATCATGTGATGAGTTCGTCACATTCGTAAGTGGCGACGAAGCTCTCAACTACGCCCATTCCAAGTTTAGCTTTTGATTGGTCATTGGTCTAGTGTGCTCACCTCGCTTGCTTCCATATGTGTTCAGATTGGAGTCGGACCGACGCCGAAGTACGACACGACATCCCCGGCACAACTTATGAGTGATGAGTGCCCTGTTACCCATCCGAAGCACTTCGCCGAAGTTCCAAATGTTGACAAAACAACAAGGTACGTGCAGTAAACACGTAATGACAAGACCTCGAAAACCTCTTCAGCTACAGATTTGCCTCTGGTTTACCCGAGCAGGAACTTATCGGCGGCAACAAGCTACTATTGGCTGATGCTCGCTAACGCCAATGTGAACGGCACTGACGACTCGTTTACACTGAAAGCGCCACCTAGGTCCGAACCTCAATCAATTTAACGTACAACTAAGGTTGTTCGTTGCCTATCTCTTTGCTTGCCCAGAACCTCCGTCACCCCCCGTGCTTATCTAACTTCCAAGTCAAGTTTCATTAGTACATACACCCTGCACCGCACCAAACTCTACACCAAACTCTACTGGTCCGTTGTTTTCGTTGCCCTGGCCTTCTCCGGTGATTGAAGATGTGCTTTTGGTGCCCACACCCTCGTATGGCCACTATCGTCATTCTCTGTCAAAGCCCGCCGACAACGGACAGACCGTCATCGAGTTATTCAGCATCGATGACTCCGGCCTGAACCGCATCTTCCCCAGATATAGAGGATTGTACTACTCGTATCAGCGTCGCCAGGTATCGCAAGACACGACCCTGCGTCGGTACCACCCCCATCACATCATCATCCTTGCACTCGCGAACAGCAAAATTACATACGTCGTCCGTTTCAGGATTCTTTCTTGAAGTTGGACGGGCATCAAAAACATAGAGACGGCGTAAATTTTTCTTATCTTGTGTTGTTGTCTTAGAGAGTGATCAAACTCCTTACATAAATCACTTTTCCTCTTATGCTATTTGCTATAAAGCAAAACAAGCACTCCGTCATTTTCTAGTGACTGCTTTGGGAGGGTCCGGGAGGTCACGCTCTGGTGCAGGGGTCCGAGCCAACATGAGGTTTCGAGGCAGCGGTACCGGAGTCCACGAGGTTGTAAATTCGGCCTAGTGCGTGTCAGGCATGGTAGGGCGCAGGTTGAAGATCATGGGTGGTAGTAGGTGGCGGGAGACTGCGGTGGGCGGTCGTAGACGCGCAATAAGCCTATACACGAGCGTCGAGTGGTAATTTGCTTAACGAGCGGTGCTGGAGGTCTTGACCTCTGCCGAATGTGAGGTTACTAATGCATGTACCTTGTTCTTCCCAACATTTGGGAACCGAAGTGTAACAGGGCACTACGACTCCCATCCCACCTTATTACGTTCCATGGAATTTGAATCTCTCCGTACTTAGTTGGACTATGTCCCTTTCTTGGATACTCGGCGCTCCGTCCCGTGCTGTCATTATTATTTACCCGCTCTCCAACCACCATGAGTACTAACGACACGCAGCAGAGTTCAACTCGGACTTGTTCAAGTTTGAGGTTGAACCTTATGCTAAACAGGCATACTTAATTGATAATAGGCCTGCACGTGAACCCACCTTCCATGGAATCTGGAAGTGCTTCGTGTTCTGATAAGTTGCAGATCATTTAGGTAAGTTAAGAATGTTTTAGGTCTAGCTGTGGGACAGGACTACTTGCAGGACTAATGATATCTCCAATCATCTCCGGTTGAGATTGTTCAACCTTCGAAACGACTGGAACAAACCGTCTCCAAGTTGACTACCGCAGTCAGGTACTATTCGTTCACATTGGTGTGTATTTATGTCTTGCCTTCAGTTCTATGAAGCAGTTGGCACGACGTCGTACTGATGCCCGGCCCCATTTTCAACGTTCGTTGCATAGTAGATTGTTCGGAGGATCAGCGCTCAGCGTGGGTACCATCACCACGACTCCACGCCGCTGGTCCGAGCAACATCTGGATGGGCCGAGAAGTCATGCGGCCTACCGATTAGCAGCCATATTTCAAATGAGACTTGCTCCTCATGAGAACGCCCAATACGACGAGATCTAGACGATGGATTATGCCACTCAAGCTCTGTTAAAAGCCTGCCTTGCGCCTTTGGAACCATGGGCGCAGCATCCAAACAATAAGACCTCCAGATCGATATGTGACGGTCCATAGATCATCTCATACCCGCGCATATTCGTCATATCCGTGAAAGCCTGCCGTGAACGCGGGGTACAAAAGGGACTTGTTGGAGTAATAGAAGGTAATGTGTCGATGCTGCAATTTTGAAGCATTTATTTATGTAAAATCCTCATCATACTAGGGGACATAACAAAGACCGTGATAATCATGTGTTCCAACTTCCAAGTTTCAGGTCGCTATACAACCCCAGAGGAGTGTGGTTCCCCCCGCCATATGATTTGCACAGCGGCCCGAAATCAGAGTCGACCAAGTCATCTGTACAACATGAGTACTATGTTCTGTACGAGTCCGGTCCGCCCCAGCCTGGGAAAGGCTAAGTTAAGCGCGTTCGACTTCGATTGTAGTACATAAAAGGCACTAGCCTCGCGTACTGGGCCTGTTCTTCGAGTCAACTCCGAATCGATTGGCATTTGATGCTATCGGTACTGTGAGATGAGTGAATACTGCCTAAAGGCATATACACTCTTATGTGCTGGAACTAACAAGAGTAATACCAAGGATGCAGTTTGTGTCGATTTGCTGGCTGTTCAAATTGCAAACGCTGACGTCTACTGGCAGCGGTTAAATGGTTCCACTTCATCCCATGATCGATTGATGAGCATCGATTTCCTTATGTACATATTACTATTATGCAGGTCTAAGACCGCATAAAACTTCTCGACCCATCCAGCCGTTACCAGCCACGCCGACCTTCTGCACGAACCCTCATCTCAACGAACGTCAAAGATGAAGAAGAGCAGGCCCGAGTCTCCACTCGTTCACCGTGACGACATAGAAAGCTATGGCTCGATGCAAACACATCAAGATCATGATGATGGAGCAATCGTGAACGAATCACTCAGCTTCACCGCCAGGAATGCTGGGATTTTATTGATCATATACTCCCAGTTTTTCTTTGCTTCCATGGATATCTCGGTGAAGCTACTGAACGGCCTGGACCCTCCGGTGCACGCACTTCAGGTGAGATTTCTCCATCTTTGGTGTTCGAATATGGAGTGAAACCAATGTAAACAGATTATCGTGATTAGGATGGTGCGCCACACAGTCCTCGACTCGAATGTGTATTGATTTGTCTCAGGGCATCACCTTGATATGCTGCGAGATATACATGTTTGTCGATTGTTTTTCTAGGCGACGATTCAAAACTGATGATATGAAGGACTGTTATGGGGATCCCTGATCCCATAGCTGGCCCTAAAGGTGTTCGAATGATGCTTTTCATCCGTGGTGTCACTGGGTGGGTGCTGATATACTCGCGCAGCCTCAAACTTACCAACATTCTGTTTCCCAGGTTTTTTGGGCTATCTGGCATGTACTGGTCACTCCAGTACTTGTCTGTCGCAGATGCCACAGTCTTGGTTTTTTTAACACCTCTTACGGCAGCGGTGGCTGGATCTGTATTTTTGAAGGAGAGCTACTCTGTCAAGCAAGCTATCGCGGGAGGTGAGAGTTACAATTTGTATTTTATAATTTTTGATTACTTATTTGGGATAAATCCCTAGTTTTCAGTCTCCTCGGTGTCATCCTTATAGGCAGACCCGCATTCCTATTTGGCTCCCTGGATGTTGTTCCTCAAGGACTCTCAGACGTGGCCCCTGCGCAAAGGCTGATGGGTGTTATGTGGGTACCATTACGCGTACTTCGTCCCGCTCAACCTACAATTTATCTATTTTCGGCAGGGCCTGTATGGTCAGCGTACTTGGAAATACTGGAGCATGTACGTATTGTCATTGACCTTCTGATGGTAATGGCCGCTTTAATGGTTTTAATAGATACCTCGATACGCGCAATTGGGAAGCGCGCTCACCCGATGCATGTAATGTCATACTTTTCATTATGGTGCACAATTATATCATCTTTGGGGTGTGTCAATGCATATCTGCATTTTACGTGACAATTCATCATTTGTAACAGGATGGTTGTTTTTGATATTCCCGTTGTATATCCTACGTCATGGATGTGGATACTTCTTCTGCTCATGGTCGGTATCTTCGGCTTTGCGGCGCAGGTGCGTACATCAATAATTCTACATTTGCCTACTAGTAGTTTACTATGATTTTAGACTCTTTTGACGATGGGACTACAAAGAGAAACTGTGTCGCGTGGTGTCACTGGAATGTATGCTCAGGTGGTTTTCGTCGTGGTGCTTGAACGCCTGTTCTTCGGAGTTACACCGTCTTTACCGTCGGTTCTCGGCGCTGCCATCATCATGTCCTCTGCTTTCTATGTCGTCGTGAGTGGTTACTGGCTCGTTGCCAGACTTCTGTGCTGATGTAAATTTCAGATGAAAAAAGCAAAAACCTCACCAAGATAGTGAGGCTGACAATGCTGCAACGCAGAAGTGTGGGGCCCTGCTTACTCCGAGGAGTCGGATATATTGATCCTTCTGAGTCTTGCACTTTCTAAAAATACTCCAGCACTTGTACATTTAACGACCGTTATTATGTCCACTTTTTACGTTGTGGTGGGAAGTCATCCTCGCATGGTGTAACAAGAAGGACTGCAGGGGGAACCAAGGCCAGACCTATATAGCGGGAGGCTACGGCCCTATCTATGCAGGACCGACTACCACACGCCGCAGGACTCCTGCTCCTGCGCCAGGACCCCTGCCACTCCAGACCTGATCTGTTCTGCCAGAGCACCCCGCTACAATGGTTCATGTAAGTTCACTATTAGTCGACAGAACGGGAAACTACACTATAGACAGCACTGCCAGCAGTACTGTTTTCTAAGTTCACGGACTCCTGCAGACTCCTGCCCGGTCTTAATGCAAATGGATAATCCGACGCAGTCCGAGGCCGCTTAATTTCTTGAACTAGGCGGGAACGTCACGTGTATGTATGAATGGCGCCCGATATGCCCGATAACTTAAATTTGTACCATCAATTCAGACGTCGGCTACATACAAGTTCAACCTAAGTACTCCAGAAGGCGGTGCTGTCACACAGCCCATACATCACTAGCCATTAGTGCAGTGTTCTCAGGCTGAATCGGCGAAAACAAACCTCGAAGATGAGCAACAACAAGTCTCCTCTCATCCACACCACTGCAGGACACGACTATGGTTCGACACGACCCATTGTTGCCACATCCCAAGAGGATGAAGCAATCTCTGTACAGCGCGTTCTCCCAGGTTTTGTTGTCAATAACGCCGGGATGCTATACATTATAGCTTCCCAGTTTTTCTTCGCATCCATGAACCTGTCGGTGAAGATGTTAAACAGCCTGGAGCCTCCGGTGCACGCGTTTCAAGTTAGCCCAGTTTCCTTATCTTTATTCCCCGATTGGAGCGAATCTCAATAAAACAGGTTATTGTAGTCAGGATGGTGCGTCAAAGAGTTTTTATGAACTGCACTCGTTTGAATATCGATTCCTTCCCAGGGCATCACGTTGATATGCTGTGTGACATATATGTACGTCGGTTACTTTCCAGACAATAATACCCTGCGATTGACGACATGAAGGATTGTCACGGGCGTCCCAAATCCGATCATTGGTCCCAAGGGTGTTCGAACACTATTAGTATTCCGTGGGATGAGCGGGTGAGCATTGATCTGCTTGCATGACCTCAAGTTTTGGTGATCGTTTGATCGCTCAGGTTTGTCGGATTATGTGGACTGTATCTGTCGCTTCAGTATTTATCTGTTGCAGATGCGATAGTCTTGACTTTCTTGACACCTATTACAACGGCGGTCGCTGGGTCCCTCCTCCTTAAGGAGGGCTACTCCGTCACTCAAGCGGTCGCGGGAGGTGAGAGTTATGCTCTGAATTCTCTCTTGTCTATGGATACTCAAAGGTGTCACTAGTTTTCAGTTTGCTTGGTGTCATCCTTATCGCTCGCCCCCCATTTCTATTCAACCCCATAACAGCCGCTAATTCTGACGGGCCCGGAACAACACCGGCGCAAAGACTGGGGGCTGTTGGGTGAGCACCGTCATTTATACACTATTTCGCCATTTCACCATTCGATGTTCGGTAGGGTAGCTATGATCGGTGTCGTTGGAGCCACTGGGGCATGTACGCATTGTGATCGACCTTCTCGCGGTAATGGCAACTTCAATCATTTTCACAGATACCTCGATTCGCGCAATTGGGAAGCGAGCTCATCCGATGCATGTAATGACATTCTTTTCTTTGTGGTGCACCATCATGGCATCTTTGGGGTTTGCAAATACATCCCTGCACATTTACATGTCGCATTAATAATTTGCTATGTAACAGGATGGTCGTCTTCGATATTCCTGCTGTATATCCTAGATCATGGAGATGGTCACTTCTTTTGCTTATGGTTGGTGTCTTTGGCTTCCTAGCACAGGTTAGTTCCGCGTGACCTTCCATTTACCCACCGGTGATTCACTACCTTTCCAGATTCTCTTGACGTTGGGGTTGCAACGAGAAACAGTATCACGCGGTTCCACCGGAGTGTATATCCAGATGATTTTTGCCGTAGTGCTTGAACGCCTAATCTTCGGAGTTGCACCGTCTTTACTGTCGGTTCTCGGCGCCATGATCATTGTGTCTTCTGCTCTCTGTGTTGTCGTGCGTGATCATCGTGTTCTGTCACATGACTCCTTTACTCATCTCACTGCCAGTTGACAAAGCGAGTACCCACCCGCGACAGCACTACTGACAGTACAGCGTAACATAATGGACGTAATATACTGGATTCCTATCCCTTCTCAGGCCGCACTCTTGAACTTTCACAGGTTTATATAAAGCCTGTAATTGCCTCCCAGTATGAGAGCTTGTAGCACTCTGTTATGTCTTCTATTTTGCTCCGTCTGCTCATCTGCCTTCGGACAAAAGTCTGAACACCATTCTCGTGTTCACAGCTGAGATTGACGGCATCACCTACTGGTGCTCACCTATCCCTCTATCCTAGTACTGTTCGTTCTGCCCCCATCATGTGGCATGCATCGTAACTTGTATTCTTTTTCTTTATCGCGCGGTAAGTTATTGACGCTGCTATCGTTTTGGCATATTCTGCTTGTCTCGTCGTGAGTGGCCACAGTGCTCTCGTTTTCTGTCACACAACTTACACCACCACCATCACCAAAGCGGAAACCTACCAGATGTAGCGTCAGTGACAATTTGCAAGGAGATATAGTCTCGTTATTACTGGAGGCAACATCGACTCTACAGTCTAGTCAGCACTTGAGAATAGGCTAAGATCCCCGTTACTTCGCTGGTAAGTGGTAAATTTCGGTTAGCTCTGAGAGGTTCTAATATTAACCATCGACTTGGTTAATATACTACAGGTTGTTCTCCCACCATCGCATAATAATGTTCTCATTGGTCACGTTGAGCAGTGAGAATTTTCTCGACTGTCAGCTGGTTTTTATTATTGTACCGTCCACTAAAATTGTGTAGTTCTCAGTCAGCTTATGATGTATATAGGGATTGGAGCATGCTCGAGATGGGATTGGCATTCATCTTGAACCCACGCGTCGCTCCAGTCCTAGGCTAGTACATTCAATTCCGCTCATTGCATCCAGTCGAACGTCGCTGTAATGAGCGCGCTCAATGGCTACATCGCCCTATCCCAGAGCCCAACAGAGGACCAAACTTTCTCGGATGATATTGATCTCACATCTTCTCCGCCAACACGACGACGTCGGAATTTTGGTCCTCAGTCTAGATGGTTCGAGAGTTTGCAGCTGCGATGGCGAGAGATGTCATTGCGCGTGATCGCCTTTGTCGAAACGAACTTCGGGATGCTGTTGATTATAGTGGCGCAATTCTTTTTCGTATGCATGAACCTTGGCGTCAAGCAGCTGAACAGTCTTGATGTGCCCATGCACACCCTTGAAGTATGTTCGCTTGTATATATCCTAAAAACTAGGCTTATGATTCTGTAGCTCATTGCAGTTCGTATGGTTGGTGTTTCGGTATTTCCTGGCGGATACAGATATTGATTAGGCTGTTCGCCTGAATCATCAGGGCATCACCTTGGCATGTTGTGTATTATACATGTACGTCGTTCAAGTAAAGGCTATGTCCATCCTCAGGTTCATATATGTTTTGACAGGGTTGCAATGAAGATTCCAGATCCTATCCTTGGTCCCAAAGGCGTGAGGCTGTTGCTAGTGAACAGAGGCTTGTGCGGGTGAGTTTTGATTTGGAGAATGTATAACGCAGTCGCTAAACTTCCCTCAAGTTTCTTCGGTCTGTTCGGGATGTACTATTCCCTGCAGTACCTTTCATTAGCAGATGCGACGGTGTTGAGTTTTCTTGCGCCACTCTCAGCAGCAATAGGTGGATACATCGTCTTAAAGGAGCCCTATTCGAAGCGTGAAGCATTTGCAGCAAGTTCGTGCAATCATCTTATCTTAATGTCTTTCTGACACTTAATCACACTTGTTGACATTCATTCCTTAGTCGTGAGCTTGCTTGGTGTCATTCTAATTGCTCGACCGCCATTTTTGTTCGGTGATACTAACAGCGTAAACTCAGACAGCAGTGATGCGGCTTCTAGCCTAGCTACCGCGATAGATAGGATACGAGCTGTCTGGCAAGTTGCCACTCTTTTTGAATGTTTTCTTTACCTCAACCTTCTTCACAGCGTCGCTGTTTTTGGAATTGTCTTAGGAACTGGTGCCTGTACGTCGTTGTTGCCTATGAGAGCTGCTTCAAGATAACTGTGTTACAGTATTGTCAATGCGTGCGATAGGCAAACGCGCTCATCCGATGCATCTCATGATGTTTTTCTCTACATGGTGCACAATCGTCGCCTCTGCTGCGTGAGCTCATTGCCTTGTCTTTGCCTCTCCCTCTGATTGGTGTGAAGAATGTACTTCATGAAGATCCCAATCGTTTACCCTCACAACTGGAAATGGGCTGCTATGCTCATTTTCATTGGACTTTCGGGTTTTTTCGCGCAGGCAAGTTGTTGTCACTGTCATTTATTTTGCCTGCTTAAAGTCATTTGAAGACTTTGACTACGATCGGCTATCAACATGAGACTGCAGCACGCGGCTCTATGGGTCAATATGTACAACTCTTATTTGCTGGAGTCCTGGAATACGTGATCTTCGGCACAGTTCCTTCGGCGCTATCGCTTATCGGAGCTGCTATCATCATGGCATCAGCTATATACGTTATTGTGCGTTCTCATTTTTTGCGATCTTTGCGTTGTGGATTTCAAATACTTCTGCTAGATTTCAAAGAAGGGTTCACCGAAGGAGCCTGAGGCGATTAGCCTCAGAGAGTCGGACTCCGCTCTTGAGGAAGGCCTGTCGTATACTGAATCGCCAAACACGACGATTGAACTTGCTGAGACGGGCTCAAGCAAGAGGATAGGACATGAAGACTTGAAGGAAAAGCCGCCACCTACGTGAAGTTTATGTTTTTAAAACCTCCTATGATTACAACTACCTTTATGGCGGCTGAAGATGATGTATTTAAATGACCTTGGATGCTACAAATGTCTATGTCTATGTCCTGTGTTGAAGTGCTCACTAGATGGCTCGATATGAACAATCAAAACGATGCGAAGGCGTTTCGGGTTGAAGCGTATACCTTTTAGGGTGATCGCCCCTCTCCGGCATCACGTGATTTTACAGATCTCCAGCGACTTTGTTGATTGATTCCCTTTGTGTTGCTTCACCAGTATTTATGCCGATGTTTTTAAATCGAAGGTCTTCTATCCCAGCTCGAATTCAAACCCCCAGTACGCCCTGTAGTTTCCCACCGTGCACAGACCCTCGAAGTCCTAGAACAAGGTATATCTAACCTAGACTACTATCTGTCGACCTTCAAGCTTCAAGTTGCCTTTCAACGACCGTCACCTCATCGTTGGCTTGTCATAGGTTGCAATACATATATATATATATATGCATGGAGCCTGAAACGGATTACTATCAGATTGGGGGCTTCCGAGCTCACTCTGAAGAATGGTGAGAGTACCTCGTATTGAATAATCACGTCCACCCAACGGTTCTCTAGGTTCCAGATGTACGATGACAAACCAACAATAGATGCTATCATGAATTACGAAGGTCGCGAACTCAGGCCTGGAGGTCCTGGCGCGCCTATCGAGTTGGTCTTAGGTACTAGCATATTCTGAAGTTTACCCGTCGCACGTCGACTTACATTGCACATTACAGGAATTCTGCATAATGGTGCTTCATACGTCCTCATGACATCTCATCAAATGTGGGCATTCACCCGGAAACACCGCTTGCGGCCTCCCAGAAGACCGTGGAAAGTGGACAGATTCGCCTCGCTATCCCCGATTTATTTTGCTACAAAGAATGACCTTCAGGACAAGCTCAAGACCTACAAGGTGAAATCCCAAAAGAACAAAAAGGATAAGGAGGACAACAGCCCTGCCAACCGAGGTTTATTCAACTTGGGGAGAGGGGCGCTCCTGGTAATCCCCGGGCAGACTTTGAGAACCAGAGGTTCGACGGGGATTGACACATATTTGATTTGTGACTAACGGCTTTAAAGAGTTTTGTATCGGATGTTTATGAAAAGCGCCACTGCAGGAGCCCTTGGACTAATCAATCCACCTTGGGCTAATGCAGTCAGAGTGATCTCAATAGTCGTAAACACGTGGCACAAGGATAGACGTCGTGAACGTTATGACAGTCCCTCTATCATCGATGTCGGATGGACAGATGTGATGATGCCGCAGCATGTGGAATCTGGAGAAGTAACAGAAACTGTACACATAAAGATGAAAGGACTCGCACTGAAAAACGAGGATCAGAATGCGGTACCACTTTTCACCTACATTCATATGTGTTTTCTGACGATTTTCTCAGCCCTTTGAGCATGGAACCACCAACCAGGAGGGCACGGTGGATATTCTTTACTCGGAGATGCGAAGACTCTTCACACATGACGCCACCAATGTTCCGCTTGTAGTGCTGGTCCACGATGAGGAGATGGTGCGCGGAGTGCTTGCACGTTCCGGAATTGATGTTGGGTCATTTACCCC
The DNA here is from genome assembly GCF_016647785.1 of Suillus fuscotomentosus. NCBI lineage: Eukaryota > Fungi > Basidiomycota > Agaricomycetes > Boletales > Suillaceae > Suillus > Suillus fuscotomentosus. The sequence goes on from NW_024539613.1 coordinate 113,552, forward strand.
TGTCGCTGCGCTGTTCCAGCGTGGTCAACCTCAGGTAGCACGTCTCTTCGTATCACCAGGGATTGATCTGAATTACACATGCAGAAACTATTACACCGAAGGTCCTCCAGATCACCTTCCCCGCGACGCTTGAACGCTGGCCCGTCTCATTCCTCACGTGACTATGAACGACGCTGGAAACACGAACCCCGCGATGATGTCAAACCCTTTTCTGTGAAACAAGAAGGCCGATCGTCGTCATCCGTATGCATCAAAGAAGATGGCAAGAAACTAGGACCCTCACAACAAAATGGTACTATTCCCCTCCCAGCTGGATGTATCGTGAACGTGCAGAACATGGTCAGGACTTTGATGCGGGTTGCTCAAACTGGCCCTAGCGTGCAGGCGACAGCGCAGCGCATGAACATATCAGCAAACCCACGTCTCCCTTGTGCAGGCAATGAATGCCAGTAGGTGTCCAACTCTCATGACCACTTTTCAACAGATTTCACTCATGCACAATCTAGCTTGCTCTTGAACATGTGGATTTCAATGATAGAGGGACGCCCAATTGACGAGCAATGGATGGACCGCCTAGCGCACCCGATCCAGCCTCCTTCGCCAACTATAGATCCAGTGCAGCTCGGTACAGACGAGGACATCGACCCGAACGACTATATACCTCCATCGATGAGAAATGCTGGCGGAACGGCTGCCCAAGAAGACGACTGGTCCGATGATGATTGGTAGAAGTGATATTGGACAACCCCACTAAGTTTATCGTTGTTCTCGCTTGAGTGGTTCGCTAATTTTGCCATCACGAGCTATTGAGCGTCTGATAATATGAAATGGACAACGGACCACGATGTATACCACACCTGTTGTGACAATACGTTGTAGAAGCTTGTAGAAGCGTCATCGTTGATTACAATGCGTTTGTGTAGGAGTATTCGAATTGGAGGTTTCACTACTCAGCTTCAAATATATTCAATGTTGTTGTATCCGGATATTGCTAAGTACTTGATTGCAATCTCAAGCTACGGTTCTAGGGAGCAGCCCTCGGGCAAAATTTTAGAGCAGACGATGCGAGAAGTTTGATAATGAGTGACTGAGACTTGACTGCTGATGCAGATGACTGAGTCGGAACAAGAGGTTCGTTGTGCCACGATGTTTGCTTACTCACGCGTAGACTCAATTCTTACGGCTGAGGCAGTTTTCAAGGCACAAGGCATCAATACATCACTAGATCACAGTCTCGATCGAAGACACAGCATCGTCATGATGACAAACTACATACATGTTTTCAACGAGGTGGAGAGAAGGGACGCTAGTCAGATTAAACGAAGGATAGTCGAAACATAACGGTAAATGTCAAATAAATCGCGTGTAACATATGTCAAAACCGGCCCACGTGGGACACAGGACAGCATGCAAAGCCTTCCATCAAGAACTTTCAAATTCAACCTTGTCCTTGAAGGATGTGCGCGACAACGGAGAGAAGTTATTCACTCCCATTTTCACGTCATAATCCCCGTTACCGCCCAACAGCGCTGTATTGTCAGAGGTATTGCCGACGCCAAAGTCTTCTTCCGCGACTATGGCGCCCGTTCGTTTATCAAGACGGAAGGTAAGACCGGCGAGGTTGCTTTTCATGCGCGATACGTCGTCATAGGGCAGAAGGAGATCGCCAAAGCCAGAACGCGATGTGAGGGCTACGATGGTTGCGATCGAGCCAGGTGGACTGGTCAACCAAAGATTTCTACGAGAGCGCTTGTGCAGGACGTGAACGATAAGGGATGCAATTCCGATGCAAATGAATAATATGGAAAGTAGGTGTGCTGGTAGACTTCTGAGAAGGCGGGGATTGTCAGAAATAGGATGATGATCGTGGTAGAATTAATGCGTACTCAACGAACAACCTTGGGAGATCTGATGTCAGCTGGGCAGGGATAGTCTCGTTGTTTGGCAGGAAATAGATGGTTTGCGCGGCAATAGAAAGATATTGTGTCTGAATGTGACAAAAAGAGTCATTCGGTCACTTGAGTTTTTCGGATGGAACGGTTCTCCTTACATAGATCTTCTTTGTGGCATTGACGAATCCATAAGGATCATCGAATACAGATTGTGGACCGTTTGGTTGCTGCGAAGCGAAGTGATATATAGCTCCTGGAATACCTGAGTTGATGGCGAGAGACCTGGCGATAAGGTACGTGTTGTTGCTCGCATCAAACATGACCCTGAAAACATTCGTTAAGACAGTTGGCGACGAAATAAGCAATAGACTCGCCCATTGAAAGCTTCGCCGTTCAAAGGATTACCCGTAACGTTATTAGTGTTCTCAAAGGGCTCCACGATTATACAGGCTCCCATAGATCCATCATTGAGATTCATTGTAGTCGCGACTACAAAAATGGCGATACTCGGTTGGCAGAAAACAGCAGTCCCTAGTGCGTCTCCGTTATCAGACAGATGATAATACCAGAATACGACAGGCTGAAAGTTTTGATCCTGATACGAGGGTGCGCATGTCGACGCTGCTGTCACAGAGAATTGGTCGGGACCATCGTTAGGGTCAAGACTGAGACTGGCGTTACAGCTAGACGAAAAGGTAGCCGATAATACAACATTCGAGCTGGTAAGATTGGTAGTCGTGAAAGAGGTTGGTTCTATGCAGTTGACGTGCGTTTGAATAGCGGTGGTGTTTACGGCTAGAGTTCCGTTCAAAATTGAACCTGCAGGGGGCTGCAGAGCACATATCTGAGTGATTTTATGCAATCATAGAGAAGCAGACAGCATACCGCGAATGGAGCAGCAGACCATCCGCCATGAACGAATGACGGATCTTGAAGATTATTGTACACTAGGAAGTTTGGCCTAGTTCAGTCTAGCGCACGTTGTTGAAGCAGGTGTTCCTACCTGCAGCATCTACATACTATTCAATGCGTCAGCAAAGTATCGCAATTGATCTAAAAAATCTTACCCCTGCAGAAGCTAGAAATGAAGTGAGTTGATTGATGGTAGTCGACAGCCCGACGTTGCGCATGCTTGTTGCGGTGGCAGCTTTGCATTGACATATTCAGTCCAAGTGGGCGACAAGAAAGAACTAGCTGAATGGCATCACCTGCTGCGTAGGGTACCTGTCGTACCTGAAATAGGGATCCAGCAAGTGGCTGCATGAAGACGGCAGAAAGGGCAGTGAGTGTTGATACATTTATTAACCAATGCCGGTGCTTGAGGGAATAGTATAAAGTGGTTAATCGACTGGGTAATAAATTTTCTTAGATCGCCAGCATGATTAGGAATGACTGGTTCTCACTTGAGCGCGATCTATTGTGAGGATGGTCACGCACGTTAAGACCCCTTCATTCATGACATATGAAATGCTTACATAGTCTAGTAGAATACTGCGTGCTGCAGGTGCGTTGCCCTCGGATAGCGTGACATATGGCTAAGGCCCCTGCAATGAGCATGGAAAGCAAATGATATAGACAATCGCGCTAACCTGGTACCATCTGAGCATCCAGTCTGCTACAGCCCAGAAATATGCGAGTGGGACTACCAATAAAGTTGGAACAAACGACTGTTGCGAGCTGGTGAATAAAGATGTGTTGGTGATGATATAATGGGCGTTACCGTTAGGAATTGAGTTGATACGAAGGTGATCACATTCTTTTCAGGTACGGAGAAGCCTGGTGAAGTGTTATCAGCGCACTGTGAGGAAGCAATAGGCGTGCGTACCATTGCTTCTACCTGATATGTGCAGAGCTATTTCAAGCACAATACCCAAACAAATCATGAGTAGACCAATGCTCCCAACGACGTAGATGTTCAAAACAATAGGCTCCTAGATTCCATTCATGTCTATCAAATGGCATTTTATACCAGAGAAGTGTGGTACTGACATAGCGCTTGGGCCGGTGAACTTCTGTACCAGGTGTCGGGATGTTATGAACCGAGTCTCGGAAACGTTGCGAACGTGGAGAAATGGTGTCTGACGTTGGCGTTGCGGAGCCACTCATGTCTGGGGGAAAGCAGGATGAGGAAGCGTCACTGTCTGTCGGTCAATATGTACTAGTATATCATTACTTATTCCGGCATAGCCTTCGCGTCGTTACTGACCTGCCTAAAAGCACAGCTTCCTCAAGTGTGCAATTGGAATTTGACAGTGGGCGGGAAAGTGTCTAGCAACAAGTACTGATTTCGACTTTTAAGGTCCTTTGAAGGAGTCAGTGAAGCAAATCATGATTCGTGGCATGTTGTTCCGTTGGTGTCGCTCCCGAAAAGGAACTCATTGGACTGCCATTCCGGCTCTGGCACAGACAATTGATGACAAGTTCGCTGGCCTCGATGCAAGCTCGTGGTATCAAGCGACTTGTCTGCTTCACAGAGTCACAAAGGTTCGGTGATTGATAGGAAAAGTGATCGAGCATCCTGAATTTCTTTACGCATGGGGAAGGAAGAGTGGCCTCATGGAGTGTTTCCGGCAACACGTTTCTGCATGATAGACCGGGTGACAAGTGTTAGGATCAGTGGCTCAGATACGCCCATCAGAAGACTAGGCATCTTGAAATTCGCGGTGGCTCAAGCTTGTCTCAAAAGATATACATATATACATAATTATGCCACCTCTTAAGTACAACGCCTGCAAGCAGGTTGTTGGTAAGATCGCATCATGGCATGTACACGCTGCACGCTAAAGGCCCTATATCGTACGCGCTAACACTGAAATACGTCATTAAATTCACCTGCTGATAAATTCAACGATGGGTCACAGCTTGTCCAACGTACCAGAATTCACTGCTCCTCACTTGGCTCAACAAGCTGATTACAGAAACGCACTGGAGCGTATCGAATGAGTCCTGATTCAGTTATGACAAGGCAAAATTGGTGGTCGAACGTGGTGTTATCGAGGAGCCACATTCCGCCCGCCACCGAAATTTGTCGCCGCTTGAAAAATAAGCGTGCAACCCTTGACCCGACTTTCCAAGGCCTCGTTTTTGACTGCACCACTCATTTGTGTCCATCCTTTCAACGACTCTTTTGCCCTAATCCCTAATGTACGTGTCTATATACTTGTTGTATCGTTCAGGTCATTGGGTTCGCGTCTGTTCGTGCTTTGGCGCGTCTGTCGCGATCTTCGCGTTTTCTGAATCAACCAATCTCGTGTTTATTCATCACTAACTTGTCACGTTTCAGCATGCGTGAAATCGTCCACATCCAGACCGGCCAGGTGTGTTTCAGTGTTTCTAATTTCATCATGATCCATTCGTGTTAACATGTCTTTGATATCAGTGTGGTAACCAAATTGGTACGACTACAAGACTCGCGCAATTGTCCAATATTCTCATCGCATCGTGATTTGATATGCAGGTGCTAAGTTCTGGGAGGTGGTTTCTGATGAGCATGGTATTGAGCGGGATGGTCTCTACAAGGGAACCAATGATATGCAGCTCGAGCGTATCTCGGTTTACTACAACGAAATCGGGTCAAACAAATATGTTCCTCGTGCAGTCTTGGTTGATCTTGAACCAGGAACCATGGACTCTGTCCGCTCGGGGCCTCTAGGCAGTCTCTTCCGTCCCGATAACTTCATCTTTGGACAGAGTGGTGCTGGTAACAACTGGGCCAAAGGACGTAAGTTTTCTGCCGTGTCGCGCCAACCAGTCGTGATTTCAACTTCTTTGTCTCGATAACACACAGACTACACGGAGGGCGCGGAGTTGGTCGACTCTGTTCTTGACGTTGTCCGTAAGGAGGCTGAGGGCACTGATTGCCTACAGGGTATGTTTTTCTTTGTTTTGTTACTACCACTTTCTGTTAACACAAGTGCAGGTTTCCAGCTCACTCACTCACTCGGTGGTGGAACTGGTGCTGGTATGGGAACGCTCTTAATGTCCAAGATCAGAGAAGAGTACCCCGATCGGATGATGTGCACGTACTCTGTTGTGCCTAGTCCCGCTGTCTCGGACACGGTTGTTGAGGTTAGTCTATTTCTCTAGATTCCACATGTTTCTGAAGCTCACAACTATATAGCCTTATAATGCAACACTCTCTGTTCACCAACTTGTAGAGAATTCAGACGAGACTTTCTGTATCGATAACGAGGCCCTTTATGACATCTGCTTCAGGACGCTCAAGCTCTCCACACCTACTTATGGTGACCTGAACCACCTGGTTTCTTTTGTCATGTCCGGTATCACTACTTGCTTGCGTTTCCCTGGTCAACTCAACTCTGACCTGCGTAAACTTGCTGTGAACATGGGTTTGTCGCTGTCTTCAATATTCCCCGCTTTTGCTTGATATATTCATTTGCAGTTCCTTTCCCTCGTCTCCACTTCTTCATGACTGGATTCGCTCCATTAACCGCCCGCGGCAGTCAACAATACCGCGCTGTCACTGTCCCTGAGCTTACTCAACAAATGTTCGATGCAAAGAACATGATGGCTGCATCGGACCCAAGACATGGTCGCTACCTCACCGTATGTATGAGTGTATCTAGGGGACTTGTGCTGATACTACTTTCGCCCAGGTTGCCGCCGTGTTCCGTGGTAAAGGTCTCGATGAAGGAGGTCGAGGAACAGATGCAGAACGTTCAGAACAAGAACTCTGCATATTTCGTAGAGTGGATTCCTAACAATGTGCTTTCTGCACAGTGTGACATCCCTCCCCGAGGAGTTAAGATGGCGGTTACCTTCTTGGGTAACTCGACAGCTATCCAAGAACTGTTCAAGCGTGTCAGTGACCACTTCACTGCTATGTTCAAGCGCAAGGCCTTCTTGCATTGGTACACACAAGAGGGTATGGACGAAATGGAGGTGTGTACATGCAGTCTTTATCTTGCGATTGGCTGATCTGACTGAATGTTATCTTTCAGTTCACCGAGGCCGAGTCAAACATGCAGGACTTGATCGCTGAATACCAACAATACCAAGACGCAACGGTCGAGGAAGAGGCTGAGTACGAGGAGGAAGTTCCAGCTGAGGAGGACTCGTAGATCAAAATCATGGTGACTCACTGTTACGATTCCTACGTCACCTACATTCCCCTTCACGACCAAAACTTAGGTATTCCTCTATTGGTGTTCTCTCGGGCAGATGCCTTGTTCTTTTGTTAATTTCACTTTATCGCTACCCTAGCCAGCATCGCGTTCATCTCATTTTTCTTTTCTGTCGTGCACCGCCGGAGCAATACATTTCATCGGAAACTGAAGTATACCCTTAGCCAACCCTTAGCAGTCGTGATTTGTGAGAGTGCCAAGAGAGCCTTGGCTAATTCTTGGCTCTCGTGATCAACTGTTTCCCACCGTTAGGTCTACAATCCGCAATGAGCCGAAACCTCAGTAGCTATGTGGTACTCGAATTGTCCTGACCCCTGACCGCAACCTGATCGTGGCCTACCCTTCCGGCCGGACACGCTTTCACTTCGCTACTGATGAGGCGTCTAATCGATACCTGAGCTTGCAGGCTTCGGCTCACATAGTCCACCAGTCTTCGTATGCGCCAGAATTCTCAGATGAATGTTCCAATGCATAATAGCAAACGAAATTAAGAACTGCACAAACGATCTTGTGCTTCCCGGTCTTGCCAGCCTCTACTTGGTTAACCTCTTTTTGTGTGACAGCCCATTGCAACCAGTATGTCTGTATAACCTGAGTCTTGAACTGCCAAATTGCACGAAGATCCGGGCTCCCCGCATCCTACCCCTCCTCCCAAGCCATAATTCATAAACTTTCAGAAAGCGCTGAGGGCCCTCACGATGAGGGGTCTGAAAAAGCTTGTATGAATGCCCCAGTGTCATCTCGCCATTTGGATTGTACTTCAATCAGGCCTCTCGCTCGCGATAGTTATAGCTGCCCCCTTACTACGTGCTATGGTGCGGACAATTTCTTTTCGATACTGCAAGGCAGCTACTTCCACAGAAGCCAGGATCGCTAGTGCAGAACCTCAACGGCAACAAGCTTGCCAGCTCGTTGATTTTGTGAACCGCAAATGGGGCTAAATTTTATCTTGACACGAGGGTGATCAGAGGAATTACTCATGGTCCTGGTATGTTGGTTAATGGAAAACGTCATCGGTGCCAGAAAAGAGGTGTTGTCCCATCTTTACCGCCGCCGTGCTTCTTGCGCAGGCAGATGCCAGCAGAGATAGCGGAGCCAAGAGGATGACCACTTGGTCCAGAATCCGAACGCCACTGAGGATTATACCCATAAGTAAGGTGCGCCACAATTAATGTTGGTACTATTTCCTCCGAAGCATCCATGCTGACAAGGAGTTTCGAGATGTGGCACAGCGGTGATGAGCTGCGTGGCAGTTACCGACCGGCTGCAGAAGTGGCTACTTCGTCACGGTCATTAGGTGGAATGTGACTTACATTCACGATTGTCCAGCGTGCAGTGTGTTGGTGCGAGAGTGGTCGCATTGCTGATACGGTAACCCAATGATACGAATCGCTGCAAACCGATGATAGTGTTATGAGTAGAAATTTGTGGGCAAAATCCGAAGAATGTCAACCCACAGGGGATCACGGTGTAGCCTTCACTGCAACTACCCTTCTACCCATTGTTTCCCTAATGTCGAACAACTCTTCTCGGATACGGGTGGCACTCCGAGTCAGTCTCCGAAGCGCTGCAATCTCTCGGTAGACGACAAAGATTTGAGGAAATCTTCGTTACCATAGTCATTAGAAGACCGTGAAAAATGGAAAGCCAATTTGTCGACATCGTGCACACATGCACACTCCAAACCAGGCATCAACATCGATGTAGCTGTCCATCTGGAGGCCCGAAATCTGTTGACGACGAGATCATGATCACACCGACGAACCGTAGTGGGGTGTGGACATTTTAGTGTCTTTTAATGATGTTTCTTAGTGATGCTTACCATACATTATTGTCATACAAATAGTCCTGTAGCACTTTGAAATTTTTGCCAGTCGGCAGAAAACTTTAGCGATTCTGTCGTTGAATTGTTCGCAAACGCCAAATACTGATTCTGTTTCCAATGATCAAATACCCGAACTATGAAAAAAGAACCCACCTTCATGATCGTTTATGGTAAGGCGGGTTTACACTCCACCCCATATGTGCCACCGATCTCTATCACGGTTGGAACACGAGAGCTCTGAGACTAAGCTGTGCTCAGCCTGCTGGCGCCCACTGGCTGTGCCCTGGCACTGGGATTGGTCGAATTTGGGTCGCCTGCCATATATGGGTTTCGGATTCAAACTTTTGATGATCGAGCAACATATCGCAATCTTTTTCTTCTCTTCTTCTCTCTTCACCGAAACACCCTTTAAAAGTCTTTGGGTGAAGAGAAAAGAAGAGATCACTTAGTTCTCTCGTCTCCCAATTCCATCACTCATTTACTGTCTACATCTAGTTCACTTTTTTATAGGATGCCTGAAGACGGCGTTCGACCCGTTTTCGCTCGCTCTCAGAGCAATCCTGGCTTTCCAGCTCCTCCGGTTACGTTCTCTCCATTGAATGACGATGATGATATGTGTTCTTCTAACGAGGCCGTCTTGGAACTCAACGATGGCTCTGCGTTCAGAGGTATCAGCTTCGGGGCGGAAGAAAAAAGTGTTGCAGGCGAATGCGTCTTTCAGACCGGTGGGGTTTATTTTCATCATCTAATGTTATGTTATTGATCTATTGTATTTCAGGCATGGTTGGGTACACAGAATCCTTGACCGATCCTTCATACGAGGGCCAGATCCTCGTTCTCACCTATCCATTAATTGGAAATTATGGCGTGCCCGAACGCCCCAAAAACGACTTTGATCTCCCTTCCGATTTCGAGTCATCCCGCATCCATATTGCTGCTCTCGTAGTTGGCTCATATACCGAGGACTATAGCCATTTCTTGGCAAATTCTTCGCTTGGAGCTTGGTTGAAAGAAAACAAGATTCCTGCCATTTGTGGTGTGGACACACGCGCCCTCACCAAGAAAATACGGGAGAAAGGTTCCATGTTAGCCAGAGTGTTGGCGCGAAAGTCAGATGCCCCTCCCCGCCGCTTGCAGTTTATTATTCCGGAGTCACGCTCGGTCTCACGTTCATCCTCGCCGCCACCTTCGGAAGACTACATCGATATCCCATGGCATGATCCCAACTCCGATAATCTCGTCGCTGCAGTATCAATATCCACTCCCCGACTTTTTAAACCTACAGGTCGACCCCATTTTCACCCAAACGGACGTGTCCTTCGCGTTCTCGCTGTGGATGTTGGCATGAAGTATAATCAGATTCGATGCTTCACTGAGCGTGGAGTGGAGCTCAAGGTTGTTCCTTGGGATTATGACTTCATCAACGAAGCCGAGCCATATGACGGATTGTTTATATCAAATGGTCCAGGTGATCCTGTGACAATCATGTCCACCGTCAAGCGAATTGCTCAGGCAATGGAGAAAGGCGACCGCCCAATCTTCGGTATCTGCCTTGGGCACCAATTGCTTGCTCTCGCCGCGGGAGCTACAACCTCAAAAATGAAATACGGCAACCGTGGACATAACATCCCATGCACTCACGCGCTGTCCGGAAGGTGCTACATAACGTCTCAAAACCATGGTTTCCAAGTCGACACAAACACGCTCCCTCGGGGATGGAAAGAGCTTTTCCGCAACGCCAATGACGGTAGTAATGAAGGCATCTATTGTGAAGACAAACCATTTTTCTCCGTACAATTCCATCCGGAATCTACTCCTGGCCCTCGTGACACGGAGTTTCTTTTTGATGACTTCATCCGGATCATCGTGGATTGTATCAACGCGAACACCCTGGTGCCCATATCGTTTCCGGGCAGGCGTAAGGAAGACAATGATCAGATGTTTCCTCGCGCCAATGTCCAAAAGGTTCTCATCCTTGGCTCCGGTGGATTATCCATCGGGCAGGCAGGCGAGTTCGATTACTCAGGCTCGCAGGCCATCAAGGCGCTAAAGGAGGAAGGCATTTACACCATTCTCGTCAACCCTAACATTGCCACCATTGCCACCTCCAAGGGTCTCGCAGACAAGGTATATTTCCTTCCGGTGACACCTGATTTCGTGCGCAAAATCATCAAGTACGAGAAACCGGATGGTATTTACGTGACGTTTGGTGGACAGACTGCCCTTAATGTCGGCATCAAACTCAAAGATGAGTTTGCGGCTCTGGGAGTACAGGTTCTTGGTACCCCCATCGAGACTATTATCACGACAGAGGATAGGCAATTATTCGCCCAAGCGATGGAAGACATTGGGGAGCGTTGTGCTCAGTCTGCCACAGCCACCACTCCAGATGAAGCAGCTGCCGCAGCGCGTGAGATCGGCTTCCCGGTCATTATTCGTGCTGCATACGCTCTGGGTGGTTTGGGATCTGGCTTCGCGCAGGATGAAGCCCAGCTTCGCGCTCTGTGTAGCAAGGCATTTGCGACTAGCCCTCAGGTGCTCGTGGAAAAGAGCATGAAAGGTTGGAAAGAGATCGAGTACGAGGTTGTCCGCGATTGCCGCGACAATTGCATCACTGTTTGTAATATGGAGGTAAGCGTGGCTTTTCGCTGAACCGCACACGCATGATCTCATGGTGTTGTGGTAGAATTTTGATCCCCTTGGTATACACACTGGAGACTCCATCGTGGTCGCTCCCTCCCAAACGCTGTCCGACTCCGACTACAACATGCTCCGAACAACCGCGATCAACGTCATTCGCCATCTTGGTGTTGTTGGCGAGTGCAATATTCAGTACGCTCTGAATCCGACCTCGAAAGAGTACTGCATCATTGAGGTTGGTTTAACATCTTGACCGACATGACATACGTTGTACTAACATTGAAATAGGTCAATGCACGTCTGTCGCGATCGTCAGCGCTGGCTTCAAAAGCTACAGGTTATCCCCTTGCGTTTATTGCCGCTAAGCTCGGTCTAGGTGTCCCGTTGAACGAAATCAAGAACTCCGTGACGAAAGTAACTAGTGCTTGCTTTGAGCCAAGCTTAGACTATGTTGTCGTCAAGATACCACGTTGGGATCTCAAGAAATTCAACCGGGTCAGCCGGCTCCTTAGCAGTAGCATGAAGAGCGTCGGTGAAGTCATGAGCATCGGCAGAACTTTCGAAGAGACCATCCAGAAGGCGATACGGGCGATCGACGATCAGTTCCTTGGATTTGCGAAGGTATGTAAGAGAAGCCACCGTCATTTCAGTGGGATTAAATTTCCTATTTCACAAGAATAACTTTGTGGATGACATTGACGAGGAGTTGGTCAATCCCACTGACAAGCGGATATTCGCCATCTCAAATGCATTCCATCGGGGTTATAGCGTCGACAAGATTGGCAGATGACCAACATTGACAAATGGTTTCTAACGAAACTTCAACACATTCATCGCATGGAGAAGCGCTTGTCGTGTGTAGACTTCCCTTAATCTTCGATGTTTTTCTAACGAATGTCCAACAGAGAGCAATCCATTACTTCTGTCAGTAACAGAATCATCCTACAAGCGAAGCAGCTTGGCTTCTCGGATCGCCTGTTAGCCAGTTGTTTGGGTTCAACGGAGTTAGCTGTCCGAAGGCTTCGCCAGGAAATTGGTATTTCCCCATTTGTCAAGCAAATAGACACCGTCGCAGCCGAGTTCCCCGCAGTGACGAATTACCTCTACACTACGTATAACGCTATAGAACACGACGTCGAGTTTAATGATCGTGGTGTCGTCGTCATTGGCTCGGGTGTCTACCGCATCGGCTCCTCAGTCGAATTCGATTGGTGCGCGGTCAGGGCTATCAGGACGCTTCGTGAACAAGGCCTCCCGACAATCATGGTCAACTACAACCCAGAAACAGTCAGCACTGATTACGACGAAGCTGATCGCCTTTACTTCGAGAATATCAGCTTGGAGACCATTCTTGATATCTATGACACAGAGCGCGCGCGCGGCGTCATCTTGTCGATGGGTGGCCAGACCCCGAACAATATTGCCCTTCCACTCTATCGTCAGAACGTGAAAATCTATGGGACTTCCCCCGAGATGATCGACACCGCGGAGAATCGCTTCAAATTCTCTAGGTTGCTCGATGAGATCGGCGTTGACCAGCCTCGTTGGAAGGAGTTGACTAGTTTCCAGGAGGCTCTCGCCTTTTGCGACTCAGTGGGGTACCCTGTCCTCGTCCGTCCTTCCTACGTCCTTTCAGGGGCTGCTATGAATGTCGTTTCAACTGGTGACGACTTGGCCAACTATTTGACACAAGCAACCGCTGTCTCTCGCGAACACCCCGTCGTCATCACGAAGTATATCGAGCAAGCGAAGGAGATAGAGATGGATGCTGTAGCAAAGGATGGTCAGATGGTCATGCATTTTATCTCAGAGCACGTTGAAAATGCTGGTGTACACTCTGGTGACGCCACTCTCATCCACCCACCACAAGATCTTGATCCCGCTACCGTTCGTCAAATTGAGGAAGCCACTGCCAAGATCGGAAACGCCCTCAATGTGACTGGACCCTTCAACATCCAGTTCATAGCTAAGAACAACGAGATCAAGGTGATCGAATGCAATCTACGAGCGGCGCGGTCTTTCCCCTTCGTTTCCAAAGTCACCGGCATTGATGCTATTGAGATGGCCACCAAGGTTATGCTTGGATTGCCGGTAGAGAGCTACCCGGATCCTGGTCTTCCTCCAGACTATGTTGGAGTCAAAGTCCCTCAGTTTAGCTTCAGTCGGCTCTCTGGAGCAGACCCTGTACTTGGTGTGGAAATGGCGTCTACCGGAGAAGTCGCTTGCTTTGGGCGTGATAAGTACGAGGCGTATCTAAAGGCTTTAATCTCCACCGGTATCGTGCCGCCCAAGAAGAACATCTTGTTTTCTATTGGAAGCTATCGGGAGAAATTGGAAATTCTGCCCTCGGTGCAGAAGCTCCACGCTGCCGGATACAACATTTTCGCAACATCCGGTACGGCTGACTTCTTAACCGAACATAACGTTCCTTGTAAAGTGAGTTCGATCAAGCTTCAGAGTGTTCCTAAAGTTCTATCATATCTTGCATAGTACCTGGAAAGCCTTCCGGAAGATAGCAATGACAGACAGAAGTCCGAATATTCGCTCACACAGCACTTGGCCAACAATTTGATCGACATGTATATCAACCTCCCATCAAAAAACAACTATCGTCGCCCCGCAAGCTACGCCAGTAAGGGATACCGCACGCGTCGCATGGCAGTTGATTTTGCAATTCCGCTCATAACGAACGTCAAAAATGCGAAACTGCTTGCAGAGGCACTTGTTCGCAAGCTTCCATTGGATGTATCAAGTATCGATTCCAAATCCTCATATCTAACGCATGCGTTCCCCGGGCTTGTTAACATTTCCGCGTTTCTACCCCGCCTCACTTCGGCGGGAGCCGATGAATTCGAGCAAGCCACTCGAGCTTCTATTAGTTCAGGCTTCACTACTTCACTCGTTCTACCAGTCGGTCTTGACAGCGCCATCACCGATGTCTCTTTACTCGAGCAGGTTCATGCCACAGCTGCAGGGAGCGCACGCTGTAACTACGCCCTCAGCATTGCTGGGAAAGATAGTAATGTCCAAGCTCTTGGCGAGGAAGTCAGAGCGGACGTGAAGTCGTTGTATATTTCATTCCACGGGAACTTCGCATCTCCTCAAATTTCCACTGTCGCTGCCTACTTCGCTTCGTGGCCCCAAAACAAGACAATCGTGACTGATGCCCGTGGCTCGAACCTTGCATCAGTAGCTCCTACTGGCGTCTCTTCATAACCGCAGCGTTCATATCACCGACGTCAGGAACAAAGATGATTTGCTTCTCATCTCGCTTAGCAAGGAAAAACATCTCAAGGTCACTTGTGATGTGTCAGTCTTCGCCTTGTTCTTCACACGGGAACAATATTCCCAACCCACCTCGTTGCCATCGGGCCAGGATCAGGAGGCACTGTGGAAGAACCTTGGTGTCATCGATGCATTCTCAGTTGGAATGCTTCCTCATCAGCTTGCGACAGAACTTCAAGAGTCAGCTTCTGCATGGTCCGGAGCGGAGGAAACGCTACCCTTGTTGCTTACCGCTGTCACTAGTGGTCGACTCACTGTTGAGGATATTCGTGTGCGCCTGCACGATAATCCGATTCGTATCTTCGGTCTTCCTGAACAAACGACAACTCACGTGGAAGTTGTTCTAGGACGGCGGGCTCAGCATCAGAATCACAGCACGTGTTGGTCTCCTTTGCACAAGAGTTCCGTCACCGGGTCACTGCACAGAGTAGTTGTGCATGGCAAAACCTTATTCCTTGATGGTGAACTTCTGTTTTACCTCTAGGGAAAGATGTGTCCAGTGCGACGATTGTGCATGCCGCTGGAGAACGACACGCAGGCGTGCCTCCAGCGAAACCACAGCTTGTTTCTGGGCCCTCTGCTGCCTAGGGCGCCTGATGGCTCTGTCCTTCCTCTTCAGACGGCTTTGGCACCGTCTGCTAGCGGTCCTGCCGGTTCAGGCATCAATATACCGTCGGTTGTTGCTCACGGTCGTCATCCGGCATTCCATCGTCGTCATATACTTTCTGTGAAGCAATTCACCCAACGCGACATGTATGATCTCTTCTCCTTGGCTCATGAAATGCAACTTCAGGTCGAGCGCAATGGGACACTAGACATCTTGAAGGGCAAAGTTCTTTGTACCCTTTTCTACGAACCGTCCACCCGTACAAGTACTTCTTTCGATGCGGCCATGAAACGCTGTGGAGGCGAAGTGATTCAAGTCAACGTAGACACTTCATCAGTGAAGAAAGGAGAGACGCTAGGCGGATACCGTTCGCACAGTAGGGTCTTATGCCGATGCTATTGTGATTCGGCACCCCGATATCGGCAGTGCCCAGCTCGCCGCTAAATATTCCCCTGTGCCTGTTTTGAATGCTGGCGATGGCATAGGAGAGCATCCTAGTCAGGTAAGGGCTCAAAGTTTGGAGCAGTCCGATTTCTAACGCATCATAGGCTCTTCTCGATATTTATACCATTCGATCCGAGCTGGGGACTGTCAATGGCAAAACAATCACCATCATAGGAGATCTCAAGAATGGGCGCACGGTTCATAGCCTGGTCACTCTACTCTGCCACTACTCAGTCCGTCTGAACTTTCGTCGCGCCTCCGTCGCTTGCGATGCCCGCAAAGGTGGTCGCTACTGTGCGGAAGGCGGGTATATTTTTACAGCAACTGGAATCGCTCGAGGAGGTCTTACCTGATACAGACGTTCTCTACGTGACCAGAGTGCAACGAGAGAGGTTCAAGAGTGAATCGGAGTGGCAAGCGGTCAAAGACTCTTATCGGATTGATCACGCCCTTCTTTCTCGGGCCAAAGAAGACATGATTGTAATGCACCCGTTGCCTAGAGTAAATGGTGAGATCCTCGGTGTTATTCGTAATCCTCGAGCTAAGCATCTACGTTCATAGAAATCGATCCTGAAGTCGATTTCGACTTCCGACGCGCCGCTTACTTCCGTCAAATGCGTTACGGACTTTTCGTCAGTCATCTTCCCCTTTGACACGCTCGTTCTGACATCGCTTTAGGTTCGGATGGCTCTTCTTGCTAGTGTGATGGGCTGAGAATGTTGTATCATCCACAATCTGCGATATTAAGGATGGTATCCCGGGATAAACTATGTGTTGATATCCACATGGAGCTGGGCAACTTGTCGTAGACAATTAAACTTTCAATTGATACCCAATGTGGTACCCTTTGACTTTCACTCAGGCACATTTTGAGTCTGCTGTATGTGTGCACTGATGTATTCAAACGTTTCAAGAATTATCGAGAGGCTTGATAGGGTTGAAGTCATAAAACTGCATATTTTCTTTATTTCCTCCAGCTTTCTCTGACAGTTGTTACCAGCAGGCCACCGAAAGATGTACTATCCAACAGTCGCGACGCTAATGGGTCCTGCATATATCAACTTATCTTGCAGCGTATGCAGTTGCTGCTATGTGCAGCCTACACGAAGAAAGCTCTCCATGATCCAAAAGGCAAAAGGAAGGCTACTGATAAGCTCGGAGGTCAGTCACCTGCTAAGAACTCGAAGATGTTGACGGAGAGCCATGACATCTTTGACATGGAGCTGGAACCTGATGATGATTAGCCTGACTCGAATACTGTTGTGAAATTTGTAGTGCTGCGTTTGATTTGCGAAGTGTGTGATGTACATACGTATACTCGATTGTTTGTTGTATATCGATAGACTGTTTGCTACCAATCCATCGTCATTTCTTGAACTCCGAAATTGAAGTCGGGGACTGGCGCTTCCCAGCGCTGCTATACGTAGCTAAGCACCTGCCATCTCAACGTCACCTAGGCCATCACCATTATTTAGTAGCGTTTCCGTAGCACGCTTGATAGTAGCAATCTTGGCTCGCATGACAGCAATTGCTTCTGGGAGTAGACGTTGTGGGGGATAAAATCCTTCAGACTCTATGTTAACTATGCAGGGATATCAGTCGAAACGCGCGTGACAAGGAGAGGACACATACATAAGAAATGATCTCGAACTCGAGCAAGTTGAACGCATCCTTCAAACTCTGGATGTCTGTATACTTCTCTGCTCATCGTCTCGTTTCGCGTTTTCTTACTGTCCACGCTGACAGCTTTCGTTCGAGGATCTATTCGAATGACACCCGCCGAGAAGCATTTTTGAAATTTTTCTACAAGCTCTGGAGGTACAGGCTTTTCTGGGTTCAAAATCACCAATGGTAGTAGACGGTATGACGCCGTCGCTATTACTTGGAGGTTAGACATGCGGCTGCTGCTGCTGCTCCAAAGTGGCAACTCACCAACTGGACAGAATTTCGCATGATCTTTCCCTACTCCCTTGACAGCATGTAGCTCCATGTCAATTTCTTGCCCAGGTCGTAGTTTCGTCAGCACGATGTTTAAATTCGTAGGTGCGGGGGGATTGTCTGCCATAACGATCTCTTGCTCTCCTTGTGGAATCCATTTCAAATGTGAGGACAGGACTTCATGGTTGATATACAGCTTGCTTTGGTCTGTGGTATCTTTTGGCGCGTTCTTCCGACGCTCGCAGGCAACTTGTAATCGAAACACGAGTGTATTGCGGTCAGTAGCCTGATCATTTGCACCTGTCAAAGACGTTAGCATGAAAGAAACATCCATGGAAATTTTTAAAACTAGCTTTGTTTCATATCCATGAGGGCCGGATCGATGTTTAGAGGCACGAGGCCTATCCGCTGCGCAAGCACTTCATCGACGACAACAGATGTGTTATCCCAAACGTAAACTCTTTCGACACAGATCGTCGGAACCTAGAGTATGTCAGACATGATCACGCCGCGACTGCAAACCTAATTCAGACTTGCCTCGGCAATCAGTATTCTCCTGAAAGCATTTGCGATGGATGCATCCACGCCTACAAGGTCAAATTCAATGGTACGGTTCGATAATCTTTCTATTTTGACGGTTAGTCCCTATCCTTGCACGACCATGGATCAATCGAATACAGATCGAGCTTTAGGGCCGAGACGCACCTTCCTGAATCTCTCGAGGTCCCATGAGTGGTCCTCATTTGGGTAGTGTCCAGGAAAGTTAGTGCTGGAAACATTGGAAACACGTTCTGCGTGAACCCCGACGTGTTTTCTGGGGTCATATGTGGTTACTGGCATACTTTTAGTAAATGCAAGAGGTACCCGCTCGGGAGAAAATGTACAGCACCGTTTAACAAGACCCCTCACAGACCCCTCCCCCTTCTTTTGGAATTTCCCACACCCTAGGGATATACTAAATTCGGTAATTTTTGCGGTACCAACAGCGGACGCTGAGTGTATCACCAAACATCCTAGGCATCCAGGCCATCCTCCTGTCATACACATCGGGGTGAACGATATTTAAAAGAGGTTTATATGTTGTACAAAATGTGAAAACAATATTTGATATTTAAACTAACATAAAGATGGGTGCACGACTTCAAATTTTGGTGGTGTTTTGTGTGTCATCCAAAATATCAAATATTCACAACCATATTCCCACTAGGGGTCGGCGTTGCCGACGTGGACCTTGCTCACATTCCGTCTTTTTCTAGCTCTATCGTGCTCGTTTAGTCTGGCTTCGTCCCAGGATTTCTTCTGACATCACTATATAGCTACTACTACATTGTTTCTTTCAGTGTACTGCACTATGGTACCTTGTTTTCTGTCAGACTGTCTGTCCTTGAGAAACGCTTTTTCGTTTCCTCCGCGAGTCGCTCAATCCTGTTATCTTCTATCTGAAGGTCTTCGTTTGGATGTTGAAGGAATAGATCATTGTCGAAGTCTCTGAGAAGACGTATGCATTCTCGGCCGTGACTTCTGGATAGTGCGACGTATGCATTGAAGGGAGATAGGCGAAAACATGTCGTTCTTCCAATTGATGTCCACTAAAACATGATCAATCGTCTGTCCTTGTGCTTTAAAGTCGGTAAATGCGTAAGCTGGTGTTACAGGGAGTTGACGCCGCGTGATTCTTGTAGAAGGACCTGTGCCCATGGAAAATTTAATTTCGCAAGGTAACACTGGTATGTGCTGAGGCAGAAGTCCGTGCAATGGCGGTAAATCGCAGAAGTCGAGGTGAATGATAACAAATGCAGGGGGATAACGCAAGAATGCTCTCTTTGCTTCCACAGCGTTGCTCCCAATCTTTGGCTCTCTGGGATCCAGAACGATATCAGTAATTCTCAGTCTATACTCACTGAAAATGAAAGCACATTGATTGTCTGAGGTACTTAGCAGTTCAAATACGCTAGGTTGCATGGTGTTTCGATAGATAGATAGTAAATACGATGTTTAGGGGCGCGGTGTAAAATTATAGGATTAATTTTTATTTATTCATCACATTATTACCAACATATTAACAAAAAAGGGAGTTGTCCGAAAACGACGAATATTGGAAGGGAAGCGCGCTAGCTTCGCCCTGTGGGCGGAGCTCTGGGCACGAGGGAGTTGCACGGTCTAAGTTATTACTTTGTTATTCAGAAAACGACAAGTATTGGAAGGGAAATCGGAGGTAGGTGATAAGTTCGCATCATCGTATCACGTTGTATGGCGTCACTGTATTTACTATTATTTGGAAATCACATAAAATGATCCATGTGAACCTGACCTTGCTTCGCAAGGTAACAGACAATATGTCAACAAATATAATAAATATAATCAGATTTTCCATGTCTGCTTCAATTTAAAGTTTGATTCTTACATAAAACTTTGGAGAAAACTTGAAGTTTTGCCAAAGCTTGACATTTAAATCGAGTTTTAATGTCATGTCATCTGTAAAACTTCAAGTTTTCTCCAAAGTTTTACATGGAAATTGAACTTTAAGTTGAAGCAGACATGAAAAATCTGACTATATTTCTTATGTTTGTTGACATATTGTCTGTGGGAATATGGTTGTGAATATTTGATATTTTGGATTACACACAAAACACCACCAAAATTTGAAGTCATGCACCCATCTTTATGTTAGTTTAAATATTAAATATTGTCTTCACATTTTGTACAACATATAAACCTCTTTTAAATATCGTTCACCCCGATGTGATATCAATGGATTCATTGAATGAGCGACACGCGCTTATTGAAATTATGTAATGCACTACTACGTGGCACAAGCATGGCACGGCGCACCAGGTCATGCATAGCATGCATATATCATGTATGTTTTGTCTGTGATCATATAACTAAAGGCTCGCAACAGTAAAAACATGCATGGCTACAATGCTAGTTATATCATGCACGAATGGAACAGTATGACCTGGGTTCCTTGATTCTGTGCACTAGAACTAGATCATGCTAGGTATAGCCCTTTTATTATCAAACAAAAAGCTCACCCGCAACCAGGTTCTCTTCAACGTACATGCATGATTCGAGTTTTCGTAATGATTTCTGCCATCGCGTGGATTTTCGGAACCTTCTAGCGGAGGTTTGGGGCTTCATACCTGCCTTCCGACATGATTCTGTGAGTCGATGTGAGCCTGCTAGTGCCCTCTGCATGCACAGAAAATTTGATCTGCCATATTTATGCTGCACTGTTGCCAAACGATCAGGAGCCATTAGGACGGGAGAATCAAATAAGGGAGACCAATTCAAGTTCCGACTCGGAAGACCACCGTGATAGTCACTGAGCTTTTTCATACGAGGCTCAGGATGCCGCTGCCATGATCGGAGCAACCTGTGTACATACCGGAGTCGCGCCACGGTATCGGAGCGAAAGGCTCGTCTTCTAGCGAGGACAGTCACATGTACCCGCGGACCTGAGCTGGGCCGCCGCATCAGCTGCTAGTGGTATTTGGTGAAGAGCCACACTGGCAGTATGCGTTTTTTTGAGTCTAGCCCGACTGATGGGCGTAAAGCACTCCTGTGTCCGGGTGTGCTCCAGTGCCCGGAAATAACAGACCAAAATAGAATGTCATCGGAGCGCCTAATAGCGTCAAATGGCGGATGCGTTACGAGAATTCGAGGCTGGAAAAAATTAAGGTTCGTCAATCAGGTGTTCCAGCGGAATGTTCAGACTTCAACAAATGCGAACAGCTGAGGTAGTACATCGTACGTTGTATCAACCAGGATCTCGACAGACTCAGCAGATCATACAACACGCTGTGATTACTAACATACCATCAAAGACAAAGTCAGCTATTTGTGTGCTTGGCACTCGTGGCGTGATAGGAGGCCATGTCACATGTTCACGGCCCATCAGTAACCCAATTGTATTCGGCTGCTCACATTTGAGTTTGTGGTACATATGGATGTCTCGCGACAAGGCTATAAAGGTGTGCCGGCAAGACGGCTGATGCTTTTAACTAATATTGGTTGATCAGCGCCGCATTTATGTAAAGTTTGAAAGTTTGAGGTCTTTTGCCGATTACGAATCAGTGGAGCTTTCTTCTACAGGGTCAGACATGATGATGACGATAACAGACAGATACTTCCGAGGCGCCACAGTAATGTTCCATAGGGCCCATCTGTGCACGTACCAAGTCGCACAATCGATTCAGAAGTCCAAAGGAGCCATCACATCATAGTACACCTTGCCGAACCTTGCTGGGTGAATCGCTAAGTATAACTCAAGCATTATCTGGCGCCTTCAAGTTCAAGCTGTGGCACTTCAAGATCTCTGAATTCGGTCCCTGGCAACGATATTAGCCGGACTGCACCGTACTACTACTACCGTGCCTTGTTTCAATAGACACGATAGCGGCCGTACCGAACAGCCATTACAACAATACGCGGAATTAAATTAAAGACTTTTCGAACGGACGATGGTTTTGGTAACTGCAAGGATGAGGCGTGGGTTCTCGGTTCAACTTTACTCAATTCTCGGTATAAAGCTTTCCAACTGGTGTCTGATGAGCAGGCTTTGGACGAGGTCACCCGACCTCCTGACATCCGCGTCCGCGTCGTGGAAGCACCATGGATCCCGATCATGACTTCCCTCCCATCCCCACTGGACAGTCCTCCCAGTCTCAGGCACACCCTTCTCAACCCGAAGTCCAAAATCCCTCACCGTCCGTGGAACCTGAACGTGTAGACAGAGCAGTTAGTCCGCACAGTCAATTGGCGGCCACTGAGAAGCCCCCCCTTGGTAGTTCGGAGTCAGAGGGAGATCGTCCGCAGAGTCAGGATTTTGTGGCGTCTGAGAAGCCCCTCATTGGCAGTTCAGAGGGACAATCACCAGGACGGACACCGGCTTATGGTCGTTATCCAGAATTTGACATTTCTCAACCTCCTCCGGTTGCAAGAAATGGCCTGAGGGACGGACATATCAAGCGTGGACCGTCGCGTCGCTCAGCTACGGGCCATGTTCGTCCCACTGGATCGGGCATAGGCTGGATAGTGCCCGAAATTGAAGATAAACCTCATGTTTGTGTTGCTAGCATTTTTGTACCGGGGCCATTAATTCTGATCCCGACCTCACAGCGGCACACGATCGGATTTCGGCTCGCCCCAACCATTGCTAATGCGAAGATTGAGAGGGAGCGATACGCCGCAAAAGGTTAGTCGAAAAGGTTAAATAACACCTTTTCAGTTCGGTATTCTGGCTTGAATGTCTCCTTGTTTTCTGACAATATTCCCTTCTATGAAGCACGAGTTACAGGCCTTGCATTGAACATTGCGATAGGGTTGCAAGTAGCCCTTGGGGCACTCACTACCGGTATTTCGGCATCTTTAACGGGTAAACAGGTTAGTTCAAAGAACTCCATCAGGGTTGATGCCAAACTGACCCTGAGGTCATTGAACTACTAGGTTTCGATTGGCATATCTATTCTTGGTGTGTATTACGGTCTTCCAAATCAGATCCCAAAAATCAATACACTTCAGGCGGCATGACTACATTAGTCGCTTCCTATCTCGCTCGTACACGGGGATCAAATGAACCAGAACTATCCATAACTCGTGTTAAGGACCTGGATCATTTCTTGAGAGACTGTTCAGCTTTTGATATGGACAAGGGGCACGAGTATGGGACACCTGAGCTGGATGCTCAGTTAGACCATCTTAGAAAAAGGTTTGAAGAACTTCTCGGAAATGCTGATGGGTAGGGTCATGTTGTGTTTGCGTTACTCGGGCTATGGCTGACGATCCGCTCTAGGCAGCGAAAACTTTCCCCGCCAGTGTGAATACAATTGTTCTAGGTTCCTATAACACACATTCTACGAGGTCTCCCACCAATCATTTTGTCCAATACCAATCTCCGAGTGATTATCACTTCACTTTAGCGGTTCTCTCATGATACATACTACATTCTTCTAGATACGATACGATTGTAAGTTATCACTTGTTCGATAATACACCAATTGTTCCGGTATACGATTTCTCAAAGTTTGGATGATGCTAGACCACTGCCTTTGTGATGTAAACAATATTTGGTTTTCTCGAAGGAGCGAGGGACCACAAGCGCCGTTAAAGGGGCAACCACTTTTCCTAATTGATACACGAGTCATTGTCTGCTTAACATGTGGAGAGTGATGCCTTATTTTTATCGGATCCTACCATGTGAACAAAGAACTAATGCTGTGCTTACCGGAGCATGTGACAGCTGTGATTTCCATTACCCGAATCGTATTCAAGTTAGACTGGTCGGCCGGCAAGCCGTCGATAGACGGACTTCACCAAGTCTAAGTACATCACGATTGTGACTTCGTGGCGCGTTGAGCACACGTGATACTGCCCTCTGTGCACGTGATCCTCTTCTGGTAGAGTTGGGGGTGCGGAGAACAATGAGCAGCATTTCCATAGTTCGTCGAGATGAAGACTAAGAACAAACAAACAAAGTTCCCCGTTGTGAGTTTCTGCGACAAAGCGTTTAATTACCGAGTCGTAGCTCATATGTTGGAGGACAGGCACGAATCAAGAAGATTATGCAGAAAGATGAGGAAGTCGGGAAGGTTGCGCAAGCTACGCCAGTGGTCATTTGTATGTCTTCGTACACCGATTTATCCCTTATCTCATGAACGTGTCTCTACTTCTGATACCAATGTTTGACGCCCGATAGCGAAAGCATTGGAATTGTTCCTGGCTATGATTGTGGAGGAGGCGGCTAAAGTCACGGTTGAACGGGGGGCAAAGAAGGTTGAAGCTTATCACTTGTGCGTTTATTGCTACCTTGACCGCGATCTTGTCGTGAATACATATACACAGAAAGCATGCGATCGAAACAACAGAGATGTTGGATTTCTTAAAGGAAATAGTTGAATCTGTACCCGACCCTTCGGCGGGCGGTACCATCGACCTACAAGCTGAGGCAGCAGAAAACGCGAAGCGAAAGAGGAGCAAAGCGAAGAAAAACGGGGTGGCATCTGGGGATGGCCCAAAGAGGCGGCGGAAAAAGAAAGAGGATGTTGACATGGAGGGTGTGCCAGAAGAGACGATGGGAGAAGTAAAGTCTGAGGAAGGAGATCCTCGAATGGAAGACGATGATGATGCCCGTGAAGAGTCATCGTCTCGTCCCCGGCACCGACGGAGTGATGATGGCGAGGATGACATGCCATACGTACCGCGGTGACAAAGGTGTTCGGTGTGAAGTGTGCGCTGTAACAGCTTTGTGATATTTATCATTCTCATCATATCCCATATCCCTTCGTCCATCATATCTGACCAGTTGTACTGTACAGCATAATCTAGGACCTACACAAGTTCTGCCTCCCCTCGAGCAACCAATTGCTCCACCACCGAATACGGGGTCAAAGATATATGTCCTTTCCGCATATCTAATGCGGTCCCACTGTAGTCTGATTAGAGAAATCGACGTCGGTCAATATTCAGCAACATACTCTGGCAGCCGCACTGGTGGACAGTCCTGTCGAGCAAGTACAAAGACTGCACGACCCTTATCTGGTTCAGTAACTAGATGCTATTGTGAGTACCACTCTTCTCGGTGAAACGTTGACGTCCATACCCATAGAAGGTACAAAAGGAGGTTGATCATCAAGGGTCTGCTGGGTCTCTGGCAAACTCTGCAGAACCGAATGGTAGAAATGTTGATCAGTCAAACGGGCAAACCTGGGGACATGGTCAACCACCATGTTACTTCGTAAGAGGGCCACAACATACCGACGCGCGTGCTCGACTTCACTTTCTGAGAGTTGCTGCTGGACTTGAGGGTTGGTCATGATATACCGAGCAAACTTCTCGATCTGTAATACATGATGTAGTATCTTAAAAAGGGAGTGGAAAGGAGGAAATGACCTTGAATAGACGGGTACGGAGGTATGACCTCACTATGAATTTGACTCGTTCTACCTCCGTCTGAACGAGCACGATGCGAAAGTGCTCCTCCTCAGAGGATGAGGGGTCTGTGCGAAGGAGCTGCACAGTCTCAGACTGCGTCAGAGTTAGATTTGTCTGCTGGTCATTCCAAGGTCACGACATGGCTCACCAACCTGACTCCTGATGTGGTCAAGCAGTCCTGCCAATAACTCTCCTTCATTTGGGAGAATATCAGGCGAGTGCCGCTCGTTCATCCAATGTCTTATGAGTTGCTGTAGTGGCGTTTCTTCTTCTTCCTCGAACATGAAGGGAGGTGCATCTGGTATTTCTGCACCGTCGTCGTCTCGTGAGGCTCGTCGAAGTCGCTCCTGAAAGGTGTTATTGTTAGCAGCACGGCCCGGTCGGTCGAGGTTCGTGAAAAAGTCATCATCGTCGACGTCCATGAATCAGGTGTTATGGGATCTTGGTTCTGCAAGAGTTGTGCGTCGTTCGCGATCAATAAACGGCGTTAACGCAGTCATCACCCGATCGCGTTTCGGTAATGTCGTTATCAAAATCCATACATGTATAACATAAACAACTTCGACACTATAGTACATAGATATGTACATGTACAATACAAAAGCAGGAAATGGCATGGACTCGTCGACGCTGCAAGTACATGATCCAGTTTAAACGGATTCAACGCAAGAGATACCCACGACATGATGCAGAGTTCAATCACGCAGCATCATTATCAACAAGCTTTCCGCAAATGATATATTTATTTGAGAAGTGGTCAATCCATCCTGTGTCTCGCTATGAGTAATTGGCGCTATTTAAGCAACTAATTCAACCTCACCTTTCATGTTCTCGCTAAGTAATCGGTAATGCTATAAGCAATGCAAATATGGAAGCAAATAAGCCCTTACATTTCGTCTGGTCGGAGATCCTGAAGCTTGTCAAGAGGTTGGTCAATCGCCGTTAGCATATCTGACGGCATATAAATTAGGTGTCGTGTAAGGAGTGTCCAATAGTTCACCCACCCAAATCGAAGGACTGCTTGGCCATGCCACGAGATGCGTCACGACCTGCAAAATTACCATACATGCCATCTATACAGTGTGCCTCAGTCCTGATTCAATGAATTGACGGGGCAAGCAGATGTACCTGGCCCATAAAAGTTCCTCCCCGCGGTTACGTCGAACACGATACCGTTGATGGCGAGTAAAATTCTACCTCCGCTCTTGCCGTCGAATGGTTCCAGTGTCTTCGGGGTATATGTCTTGAACAACACAGTGGGAGGGTGTTCCTTGGGCATCCATGAGTAACCATGCTTGAATTCGGTTGGGATTGCTTTAGGTGTGGATGTGGAAGGGAAAATGATCTTCTGCACGGAGAAGAGAATGTAAATGAGCAGAGCTGAATTGACGGGGGTACTGAAGTCAAGAGTGTACGCCATAACGATGTTACGCCGACGTCGGTGGTGGTTCAATGCAATAACTTACATAGTGCGGCGACAGCTTGCGGACGAACCCGCTCGGCGCTTGAAGTCACTACGGACGGTGACGTGGCTTCTCTAATTAATATTGGCCTCATAAATTCATGGCAACATGCAGCCCCAAAGTTCCCATTCCGGTTCAGCGTCCAAGACCAATAGTATATATACTTTTTTTAATGCTTGGGTCCCGAGAAGGCCGTCCTTATGGTTACAGAATCGACGCGGATGGGCAGGAGCCTCAGACACTACCGCCTATAATCACCCAGACAGCAAAGACACCAACAGCCAAGCAGCAGCTAGGAGGCATACCAAACTAGAAGTCAGGGGAAAGCGGCTACCTCACTGTTCTCCTCTCGCTATGACCGCCCTTGTCACCCACCCCTTTCTGTTGTCATCTTTCCCGTGATCCCTTATGGGCTTTGTGGATCTAGACAAGCGAGCTGTGAGCTAGGGGGAAGCTTGAGCTTCGTGTTCTTGCAGTTTCAGGTATCGAACATAAATTTGCAAGTTTTGTTGAGCTGATACTAGCCTATAAGAGATGGTCTCTTCCTTGTTGCCCTCTGAGGCACCATTCTATGATGTCTTGGCGCGTTATGGTCGTATCTCCCAAAGTCTCCGTTGATCTGAAATCCCAATACAACACTTCGTTGTCCGTCGTGCTTCTCAACTTCTAAAGACAACAGCCGCTCTTATCGTTCTCGTCATTTTCTTCGGTTATAGTATCCCGAATGGAACGGTTTCCGCACTAATTTTTGAACCTTATCCTCACTTATTTCAGCAGCACACTGCACGAATATTGGTCTTAGCTTCGAGATACAGTCGCGGACTGATAAAATCCATGTTCGCAGCTGTCTATCCGCCGGGACAAGCACACGATAGATCGTGCGGTCACGTAGTTCTATGGAATCGTAGGATGGGCGCAATTGCGCAGCTCCAATGAGTGAACACAAGCATCAAGTAGGTATGAACAGCCGAGGACTTGCGAAGAAAAGAAAAGAGACTAACTAGACAACTTTGAGGCTTGTCACACTATGAATTGTTCCTTGTTTACCTATCCTGCGCTTCGAAGGAATCCTTGAGTCTAGAACTCGGCGCGATCGACTCCTCTATTGCATGAAATGTCTTGCTTTCAGTCTACTTGTTTGCTCGAATACCGACACGTTGCCGGTCAGGGTGGACTGTGGATGCTCTCAAAAGAAGTGTATCCGTAGTCGTGCACAAGAACCGGACTCTTGGAGCGCACGTTATACGTCTTCCGCAACCATGCAGGCAACGAGGTAAACAAGTCTGCCCGAGCTGGTCCACCGATAGATAACTTCAAGATTGCTCAGATTGTTTAATTTAGATCCGCCATCGCACAAGGGCACTGTGACTATGTGTACTGCGCCTGCGTTGGTAGTACACATCACACCACGTTGCTTTCCTTGGCACCTCTGCAGGTCCTTATATTCATCTTCTGAGTCTACCAGTTGGATTACTCGCAGGCTCATGCCCTGGATGAGACCCTCCTAATCGCGAATGCTTCCGCTGGTTTGTGGTATGGGTCTTCCGAACAGGCGAGTATTTTACACGTTAACGGAGAACAATTCAAAGACAACAAGAGAACACAACGAAAAGATGGTGAGCTTGACAAACCTCTATGGTCCAAAAAGGTTGTCGGATAGTGGAACTGCCATGACCGAATCGACGGACATTTATTTTTCCTAGACCTGTACCCTGGAAAAGGGTACAGGAGCTTCCTTGGACCCCGAGAAGAAGACTGTCCTCGTGGCTACAACATTCTCGACTGAACAGAAATAAAAGCATTATTGAGGAATTTTGCTCATAGGACGTATTTATAAGTTACTAGCCAGGAATTTAACAAACTTGTCAAATATTTCTAACACACTTGTCACCGTTCGAGGACAAACTGTTGCGCCATTAATATTCTACTAGGGTTCTGCCAAACCGGTTCTGCCCGGCAGATGTGCTGGCAAAATCCGGGAGAATACCAAACTACAGGGGATAACGGATTGATAACGGAAGTGGCAATTCTGCCCTCTCAGCACTACATATTATTCTCGCATTGACTACTAGGCTAATCAGATCCATTGCATATGTGGATCTCACCGATATCATAGAGTAAGTGGTCGTAGATGGTCGTTTTCATCAAAAGAGATTGGACCTGACCGGAATATCATGCTTCGACAGATCCGCGCTGTGTTGACACTGCTATTGAGCACACTTGCTGGCCTAGCCATCTGTTCGGACAGTCTAGATCAGATCGTAACCCTTTGTGCATTGCACAATACAACCACCTTCCTTCCTTATCATTCACCGCGCGTGACACATTGTTCTTATGCGGGAAGCGTGGAACGGGGGTACGGATAACCAGGTCAACAGTGAAAGATTTCAACTAAGTTCATTGAGTCGAATCTTACTCCAAGGAACCATGATGCTTTCACAAACCCTCGGAGGAATGCGATGGTGATGATCCATCTAAAAGCTCTGCACATAATCGAGATCCTCGCTGGTGTTGAGACGTGTGATGCGTCTGACCCGCGTTGGTCATGTGCATGAAGATGCCTCTTATAATGTGAAGTCATTCATCCATCTTGACAAAGAAGGTTTCCAACCTCCCCTTCATCAGCCGGTCGCTCCTGAACTGACAAACCGTAGTATCTTGTTTATAATTTTCA
Source organism: Suillus fuscotomentosus (assembly GCF_016647785.1). NCBI lineage: Eukaryota > Fungi > Basidiomycota > Agaricomycetes > Boletales > Suillaceae > Suillus > Suillus fuscotomentosus. The sequence goes on from NW_024539613.1 coordinate 143,396, forward strand.
GGCGCAATGCCGCCACTCCAGCCTATCTCCACGGCTGAAACGCCAGTTCATCATGAACCCAAAAAACTTTCTCTTACGCGCAGACTAATCTTACTGTTTATGTTCTGTTTTGCTCAGTTCTTAGATACCGTCAATAACGCAGCTTTTCTCTCCGCAATCCCTGCACTCGAGGCATCCATGGGTATGACTGAAAGTCAATACACCTGGACCCTGAGTGCATACCAGTTGACCTTTGCATCTTTTCTACTTATTGTGCGTGTCCATCCATCCAATTGATTCTGATTTTACACTTCAACTTGAACGTATTGCTCAGAGCGGCCGCATTAGCGACGTGTACAACCCAAGTTAGTACTATGCTGTACTTTTCAGATAGTGACATTGACGGGCTCACAGAAATTGCGTTCGTTGGGGGTGTATCTGGTCTTGGTGTCATCTCGCTGTGCGCCGGATTTGTTAATGACACCATTCCGATCATCGTTCTCAGAGCGTTGAGTGGAATAGGTAAACATTTCCGCCGGTCTGATGGGTTTGGCTGACAAAGATCGCTTCTCAGCTTCTTCGATGACAATTCCCTCTGCCCTGGCACTCCTGGTCAAAGTATTTCCCGAGCCGCTTGAACAAGCTCGCGCAATAGGGATATTTGGAGGCTGCGGTTGCATCGCTAACTGTGAGAATTTCCCCTACCTGATCATCCACGACTAACTTCATGGTTCCGTTCTATAGCCCTCGGTTTCATGATTGGTGCAATGTTTGTCCAATGGACATCTTACCATTGGGTGTTCTGGTTTATAGCCGTCGTGGCTGTGCCAGCGGCTCTGGCGTGTGCTTTCATCATACCGCCAGAAATTTCGAACACCAAAGACAATCTTGAGCCTGGAGCAGCAAAATGGAAAAGTCTGGACTTACTCGGCGTGACCATCCTAACTGGTATGAATTTTCAGTATGCTCCGCTTTGCATTCCTCACGAGCTCCGGCAGTTGCCTTGATTTTGTTCATCTTCGCTGTGACATCCGGCTCCACTGATGGCTGGGCATCTGCAGAAGTGCTTGTCACGTTGATCATATCAATCATGATGGTGATCGGGTTTTTCTATTTGGAAACACGTATACCTGTGGACACAGCTGCAATGTATGCTATCAGGGATGCTTACACCTACCACCGATCATTGACTGATCTTGTACCAGACCACCCCGGACATGGTTTTACCCCAATTTCTCGATTCTTTTTGCCGTCTCGCTCTTGCCATTCCTTTGGTGGAACACAGTATTCATGGTCTTTATGACCCTGTGGCAAAACGTATTTGAGTGGTCGCCAATATCATCGGCTATACACATGTAAGGTCTTCACTGTCACTCTATGTTTCTCGTCATTCAGATTGTTTCAACTTACCAGGCTCCCGATCGGCATCGCAGCCTTCCTTGCGAGTTTCACCGGATCGCTCTCTCGGATCATCAGTCCGAAATGGATTATTCTGACAGGCATGTCTTTTTGCATGGTTGCGACCGTATTGCTGGCGCTTGGCGGGGGAAAACCTGAGTACTATTGGCCATACATATTCCCAGCTTTTTCTCTAGGTAGCGCAGGGATCATGCTGATATTTTCGCACACAAAGTAAGTTTAAATTATCGTAGTTTTATGAACACGTTTTGATTGCTGTAATTACAGTATTGCCATTTTTCAAGCCGCACCTTCGTCCATGACAGGCACAGTTGGTGCCATCTTTAACGGTGCTCTGGAATTTGGATCAGCAATTGGCCTCGCTGGTGTCAGCTCGATAGAGACATCCGTGGAGGCCATCCATGGGGGCTCACATGAGTATCAAGGACGAGCCGCGACATTTTGGTTCCTCTTTACGATTGTCTCTATCCAATTCATTTCACTGTTGATATTCTATGACCGGAGTGCGGACCACGCACCCCAACCAGAACACGGCGACCCCGGAAATCCTGCTCGACGGAGCACGGACTCTGACGAAAAGCTTAACGATACGAACGTGACCATGATCGAAAAAGCTGACCTAGCGTATCTGCCGGTGTAGGTTCTTTCTTGATGACTGTTACTTCAGACAACCATCTCCATTGATAATGTATTTCTTTTTACTACTTTCTCGTTCGTTACTATGTCGACTTGCAGAGTAGATGTGTTTTTGATTTCATCATTTGGGGCAGGGTAGACTTCATACTGTATTTTGTATATAATGTACCCGTTAACCATCTGGCCATGGGAATATCAGTGGACTGTATTGCAAATATATAATTTGATGGATGCCCATTTCCTAGCGCTGGGGCGAGCGGGGCCTGGAAAACACATTACAGGACATGGATGGAGACAACGGCAAGGGACAAATAGCATATGCCAAACGTTAAGCTTCTTACATCGAATACTTACCGAGTTCTTCAAGACCAGCTGGGCTAACATCTGGATACTGGTGGACACGTTTGACCACCATTTACTTGTCACTCAGCAAGACATGCATTTGGATACATGAACCTTTGTTATAAGGTAGACACACATCCAATACATATGTAGCGAGAAGATGGTATCAGAATGTGCCGCTTAAATTTGTTGCATCGTTTGAATAACAGTTAGGTGGGCGGGAGAAAGCGAGGGCGGGTGAGATGCATCATGCATCACAGTGCGTCGACCTGGAGGGGGCTGATGTATTAGCAAGCACGAGAAGAGATGGATTAGTAAACGAAGGGAGGGGTGCGTACCGACTCTTCTATTCTAATAACACCAAAAGACGATCACAGGTTCGTGTCATATCGATGCATTAAACAGCGCAACTATAGCGCTCTAGTGATGCGTGATCGGTGCAATTGTACTTCCCTTCGCTCTTGCTGATGCATCCACAGTTTCTTGTAAATAGCCGGCGTGAATAAGGTAGTCGTTGAGTAATGTGACCTGAAATTATATTGTCAAACTATGTGGCGGCCGACTCGGACTCACAGCAACAATTTACTTAACGTTGTAGTAATGCACAGAAGGAGGTAATCCAGAATATAAATCCTGCAGAACAAATTTCGATCGTCCGGATAGGCTATGAGCTGTTGACACGGTCGGTACAAGGCGTTTGCACTGGAGTATGACATTTGGATCTAAAACACTCACGCAATACGTCGACAGGTTCGTCGTGCATGAGGCCAATCAATTAAAGTCGGACCATGGTCGGTGGCGGTGGCAGTTGCACCATGGCCAGTGACGAGGAGTTGTGAATATGTTATGACTAGGAGTTCTCCAACTTCGTAAACTCGTGGCGGCGGCCGGGTTCCCTCACCGATATGGTACTAGATCGTAGACGTCAATAGTATATACTTGAAAACGCCTTGGGTTCCGAGAAGACCGTCCTCATGGCTGCAGCGTTCCCGGCTAAACAAAAATAAAAGCATTGTTAGTTCATGTGGTGTACTGACTAGGTAGAAGATGGAAAACGCACGTTGTCACACGTGACAGTATTGTCACGCAGGTTCGAGCGGGTGTCCGGCGGGTGCAGCGGCACAATCTTAATGTCTATCCATAGTATAATTGAAAATTATTTCTACTCTACAGATAAGGAGGTGAGTTGCTCCAAGTCACATCGACTCATGTTACTATGGATGGCCATAACTTGAAGGTGACGATGATTATTGGAACATCTGAATCTTTCGCCGTGACTCGGATCCCTGTGGTTTGACATTAGTAATCTGCGGCCGGGTTCTGCCAAACCGGTTGGCTAAATGGCTGGCTTCTGCTCAAAACATTGAATGTCCATGACTTCAATCTGTGGCAAGATTCCGAAGGCCAACAACAAATCTGTACGCGCTAGGTCCAGATGGCTTTTGCACCCAGGTCAATTCCTAAACTACATTTGCAATTGTAAGACACGACTTGAAGCATTGATGTCGCCGATCTACAAGCCGGTTTTGTGCACCTCAGACTCGGAATGTTGACGATGATCTTGCAGGTCCTGGATCTATATCACTTGACGCATTGCATCTGCACTACTAGAACGTGGGCAAGACGCCATGAAAGTTGGTTCACGACGAACAACATACGACCACACACGCCACTACCGTCTAACAGGACCTCTGACACCTCTGATGGGCCCCTGAAGGCCTGACTGCCTCCTGACTACAAGTCCCTGACCTAGCGAATGCAGTTAACGGAAATGAAGCGCTGTAGGGTTAAGATTATGATTTCGAGCGAGGCTTTTCACCGAGAGCTGCGGCCTGTTGACGATAACATCATGATCATACCTTACACAGTGGTGTGTGGACGCGCTAATGAGTCTTCTAATGGTGTCTACAATTAACTTGTGTCACCTTGCAGTGCTTTGAGAATTTTGTCAAGAAGTAGCGCACAATTGCCTGCAACGCCCAGCACCACTGACAGCCACTGAGATTCCTGTCTCTTCATCCCCAACGGAACTGAGAGTCCACGTCCAATTGGTCTGGGCCTTCACTGCGGGATTTAACTTCTTTTAACATATCTAAAATGTAAGTTCGGGTAAGACTCGTGCCACCCTCTTCCAAACCCACCCCTAAAGGCTGAGTGATTTTCCGTCCACCCTAAGGCTAGCCGTGCGGTTTGGAACGCAAAGTTGCGGAATGGTACCAAGAATCTGAGCATCACAATCCTGGGGCTGAATTTATTCTGCCGAGGCAAAGGACTCGTGCTTGTTTTTGTGACGTTAAGAGTGCGACGAGCTCGGAACAAAAGCTTGAATAGTAGTATGGCTCATACTCAAGTCTAAAGACACAGTAACCTACACTAATCAATGCAATAAATCTGTGCTCGAGTCCCGTTTGTGTAGTTGAACATAATCATCACAAGCTACATTATGATAATCGGGTATACAAATTTCCCGTGATGGTGTAAGAATTTCTGGGAGACCCACCGTAAGTCAAGCACGATGCAAGTCGTATGTCCGACTTCCCTCAATACAATCTCTCCAAAAAATGGTTTACATAGTAAGCTCATACTACACATGAATTCATGTGCTCACATGAGTAGAGCGCATAATCGAGATCTTCGCTGGTGTTGAGATGCGTCGCACTGTGTCTAAACGTTGGCCATGGAGATACCTCTTATAATATGAAGCCATTCATCCATTTTGACAGAGGGTTTTCCAACCTCTCCTTCATCAGCTGGTCGCTCCTGAACTGACAAACTGCAGTATCTTGTTTAGATGCTGCCACTCACGCCTCTCTCCTCTGCTGCAACGCCAGCTCATCATGAACCTAAAAAACTTTCCTTGACTCGCAGACTAACTTTACTTTTTATGTTCTGTCTCGCCCAATTCTTAGATGGCTTCAGTAACTCGGCTCTCTTCTCCGCAGTCCCTGTACTCGAGGTATCCATGGGTATGACTGAAAGTCAATCTACTTGGATCATGAGTGCATTCCAGTTGACCTTTGCATCTTTCCTGCTCATCGTGCGTGCTCATACTAATGATTTCGACCTTGCACTTCAGCTTGAACGCATTGTTTAGAGTGGCCGCATTAGCGATGTATATAACCCAAGTTAGTATTATGTCGTACCTGTCAGATAGCGACATTGATGAGCTCGCAGAAATCGCGTTCGTTGGAGGGGTATCCGGTCTTGGTGTCATCTCGTTGTGCGCTGGATTTATCCATGATACCATTCCGCTCATCGTTCTCAGAGCGTTGACTGGAATAGGTAAACATTCCCGCCGGTCTGACGGTTTTGGCTGACGAAGATCATTTCTCAGCTTCTTCGATGACAATCCCCTCTGCTTTAACGCTCCTGGTCAACGTATTTCCAGAACCGCTCGAACAAGCTCGCGCAATAGGGATATTTGGAGGCTGCGGCGGCGTCGCTAACGGTGAGAATTTCGCCTAGCTGATTGTCCATGATAGCTTCATGATTTCCTTCACAGTCCTCGGTCTCATAATTGGTGCAGTGTTGGTCGAATGGGCATCTTACCATTGGGTGTTCTGGTTTATAGCCATCGTGGCTATGCCAGCGGCTCTGGCATGTGTCTTCATCATACCACCAGAAATTTCAAACACCAAAGACAATCTTGAGCCTGGAGCAGCAAAATGGAAAAGCCTTGACTTACTCGGCGTGACCATCCTAACTGGTATGAATTTTCAGCATGCTCCACTTCGCATCTCTCACGAGCTCTGTTAGTTGCCCTAATTCTGTTCATTTTCGCTGTGACATCCGGCTCCACTGATGGTTGGGCATCTGCAGAAGTGCTTGTCCCATTGATCATATCAATCATGATGGCGATCACATTTTTCTATTGGGAAACACGCATACATGTGGACACAGCTGCAATGTATGTCATCAGGGATGCTTGCACCTACCACTGATCATTGGCTGATCTTGTACCAGACCACCTCGGACATGGTTTTACAACAATTTCTCGATTCTTTTTGCCGTCGCGCTCTTGCCATTGCTTTGGTGGTTCACAGTGTTCATGATCTTTATGACCCTGTGGCAAAACGTATTTGAGTGGTCGGCAATATCATCGGCTGTGCGCATGTAAGGTCTTCACTGTTACTATATGTTTCCCGTCATTCAGACTGTTTCAACTTACCAGGCTCCCACTCGGCATCGCAGCCTTCGTTATGAGTTTCACCGGATCGCTCTCTCGGATCATCAGTCCGAAATGGATTATTATGACAGGCCAATCTTTTTGCATGGTCGCGACCGTATTGCTGGCGCTTGGCGGGGGGAAACCTGAAGACTATTGGCCATACATATTCCCAGCTTTTTCTCTAGGGAGCGCAGGGATCATGCTAACATATACGCACACAAAGTAAGTCCAAACTGTCGTGGTTTCATCAACACGTTTCAATCGCTGTAATTACAGCATTGCTATATTTCAAGCCGCACCTTCGTCCATGGCAGGCACAGTTGGTGCCATCTTTAACGGCGGTCTTCAATTTGGATCAGCAATTGGTCTCGCTGGTGTCAGCTCAATAGAGACATCCGTGGAGGCCATCCATGGGGGCTCACATGAGTATAAAGGACGAGCCGCAGTATTTTGGTTCCTCTTGACAGTCGTCTCTATTCAGTTCATTTCAGTATCGATATTCTATGACCGCAGCACGGACCACACACCCCAACCAGACCACGGCGACCCCGGAAATCCTGCTCGACGGAGTACGGACTCTGACGAAAAGCTTAACGATACGAACGTGACCATGATCGAAAAAGCTGACCTAGCGAATCTGCCGGTGTAGGTTCTTTTTGATGACTGTTCCTTTAGACGACCATTTCCGTTGATGACACATGTCTTTTTTATTATTATCCCGTTAACGACCACACTGTGATGACCTGCAGGGTAGATGTATTTTTTATTTCATTATTAGAGGTAGGGTAGACTTCGTGCTGTATTGTTTTGTTAGACCCGCTACCCATCTGGCCATGAATATATCATTAGACTGTATTACACATATGTGAGAGACATACGATTGATGTGCTGATATCATAGGATTTGACACCGAACTTGGTTTGACCGGGTTGGATGCTGTTTGGATGAAAATGGGTGACTATAATTTCCTTTCAGGGCTGGTACTTGGTTACTACTTTCAGCCAGCCTGAGACGCAGCTCCCTCGGACCCTTGCGCCAGTCTCTGAACGACGACAATGAGTTCTGCATATCCAATCCAGCCGTCACGACAGTATACCCCCCACATACGCTCTCAGTGCGAGCACTGTAACGTTCAGGTTGAGTTTCCAGTGCCGTCTCCTACTCCGACACAAGGTACATTGTTGCGCGTCCGTTGCTTTAAGTGCCAATCAACCTATACACATGCGTTCTATTCTACGCAACTACCACCTGGTTACTCCACTATGTCGAGCTCAACGGCTCCACACAATCCGATGGGTTCTGGAAGTACTCCACCTTCAAATGTCAAGAAAGGTCGTAAGATCGGCACGCAGGAGAAACCTTTGGAAACAGGGTACTATGACCTTCTAGGTGTTCCAATAGATGCAAGCACAGATGATATCAAGAAATCATACCGTACGGCATACCTCGATTGATGATGATAGACTTCTCACTTACCTGCTTATCAAGGACGACTTGCAATAAAGCATCATCCTGACAAGAATCGCGATGACCCACACGCAGAGGAAAGATTCAAGGAGATTGCCATTGCGTATCAGACACTATCTGACTCAGAGCTCCGCAAGAAATACAACGAGTTCGGTCCCAAGGAGAGTCAGCCAGAAGGAGGTTTCGTCGACCCGGAGGAAATCTTTGGAGCGATGTTCGGTGGAGAGAGGTTTGCGCCAATAATTGGCCAGATCAGTCTTGCAAAGGACATGAAAGCTGCCCTACAAGAGGTGGAAGAAAACGAGGACGAAGACAACAAGGATGTGAAACGTGATGCAAAGGGTAAGGAGATCCTGAGCGAAGAAGAGAGGGCTCGAAAGGAGGAGAAAGAGAAGAAATTGGCGGCAGAGGTACTCCATTTCTTTTTCCGTTTCACAAAAATCTCACAACAGTGTTCTTAGAAAGCAGCAGCTCGTGCAGAACGAGTCCAGAAACTGTAAGATTTCATAATCTGCGACTCTGTGACATTAACGGCTTTTGCAGCGTGGAGAACCTCGGGCGGAAACTCAGCATATTTACCGAGTCCGCAACAAGTCCATATGACCCTGATGTTACAAATAGCTGGCGCACTATCTGCCAGCTTGAAGCGGAGTGCGTATACCATGCGCATACACGTTGCACTCGCTGAAATTATATTCCCAGGGATCTAAAGAAGGAGTCTTATGGTGTCGAGCTTTTGCAGGCCATAGGCTTCGTATATGTCTCAAAAGCAAAGCATTATCTTGCTACGAATCAGACATTTTTGGGAGTCGGTGGTTGGTTCCACAATGTCCAAGGAAAATACCACGTATTCAGCGAAACGTAAGTACCGAGAACTGTTAACGCTTTCTTAGATTGACACTAGGTAGTGTGTCAACACTGCGATCAGCAATCGAGTTGAAAAGCGTCTTTGATCAAATCGCAGCAGCAGAGAAAGCTGGAAACCTTACTCCGGAGGAGAAGAAGAAACTGGAAGAGCAGGCTGCTGAGAAAGGCATTCAGGCCCTTTTCAAGGTTCTTCATTTTCTATTCGATCCCATTGACACGTTTGACAACACTGTTAGGGCACGAAACTTGAAATCGAGTCTGTATTGCGCGAAACTTGTGATCGCGTGCTCGAGGACCTGACAATATCCCGCTCTAAAGCCCAGATGCGGGCTGTTGCGATGCAGATCCTCGGAGAGTCATACGTGGCTACGAGAAAGGACGTGGATGGACATCCAGACGAAAGTGAATACGTGAGGATAGACACAAAGAGCAGTCGAGAAAAAGACCGCCAACGTTCTTGATTCGCTCCCTCTGCGTTCGTTTCGCTATACCAAACAATGCATCTTACTCATAACTTACTTACTCCCACTCACCTAATCACTCTTCTCACTTCGTGCATATCCATGTCAATCATACATTCCTTGTGTCGTACTTCTCATACTCATGGCTAATTAAAATTATCCTAGAGCTCGCCAGCAGCGCCCGGCTGAGTATCTTCGCTGATAGGTGGCGGCGGTTCACTAGATTCGGTAGAGGTTTTGGTTACCTGAGCATTCTTGCCTTTCCCTGGCGGAGGCGGATGGTACACCTTTTCCTAGCATAAATGCTCAGTATGGGTATTGAATCGAGAGAGACGACCGACCTTTTTCTTCTTAGGTTCCGGTTTCGCATTTGGATCTGGGTATGCCAATTTCTCTATTTGTTGCCACTCTGGAGATTCAGCAAAAGCCTTCCGAATCGGCGCCAACAAGCTATCAATCGCCTTGTTTACAGCTGTCTTGAGATCACCAGGGTGAACCTTTTTCGCTGAAAAATCATCCTCCAGCTCCTGATAATCCTTGTAATGACTTGGAGGACCACCAAATTTGCCCTCTCGTCTGATGGTAAACACCGTCCCCTCCGGTGCGTCATCGTCTACAAATGGATTTTGGTCGCCAATGGCACCCTGGCCTTCTTCACTGTCCACGCCTGTCTCTCCCTTCCGACGCTCGATGCGAAGCTGACTTATCGGTATGAGAACAGCTTTAATAAACGCGAGAAGTCCGTTCTCTGTTATATTTCCCTCCTCGCAGAAAGCTTTCTTGATTTTGCGCTTGACAGCTTCGGGAGGGTCAAGGAAGTCTATCTTCGAATCTGGATCCGAAGATGACATCTTGCCCCCCATGAGACCTGGAACCATGGAGTTCATGAGGTGAGCACGTTTGGCATAGCCTAATCGAGGAAGATAGAGTTCTGCGAATGTGAAGATTTTACGCTGCAGCCAGGAGACGTCAATCGGTAGTCCATTATCTGATTCGCAGATGTACACACCTGATCAATTCCACCGAACTGGAAGTCAACGCCGAGGTACTGCTCATCAAGAGCCTGCAAACCAGGGTAAAGCAAACCACTGATAAGTGGACTCTCGACTTGCTTTACAACCTCGGCCCCAGCCTTCTTCGCATCATGCTCTGTCACGGTTGCGCACAATCTGTAGTTATCGAGGTTGTACTCGCGAGTAAGCTGGTAATCTGAGCCTTGAACAAATATTAATTTTGATGTGGGTATCCCTAATGAGGTGAAGACGGTGCGAAGGATAAATTCGTAGTATTTTGTCCGATGTGCGACAAGTTCTAAGGGAGCCTTTAGGTTGTCGAGGAAAGCGTGTACATCTGTTGAATCTTATTCAGTAACTATTTCTCGCATAAAGGGGTGTTGTTTGACGTACCAGCAAGTAAGATCTTGACCTCCACACCAGCTCTCAAGAAATCAGCGATTTTGGTTAATGGGACGAAGTAACCGATGTGCGCTAGAGGGCATCTTAGTTATCGGCTTGATTTGGCTTGGCAAGAATATTATACGTACGCCGTCCAGTCGGTGCGGTACCTAGTCAACGCATGGAGGATCAGTTTGAATATTCGATCAGAACTGAGCGGGCGTACCCCAGTAAGCCTTTGGCAGTCTACCTTCTGCGAGAATAGCCTTGATCAAGTCACCGCCCAGAACCTCTTGCACCCTCCGCGTGATCAAGTCATACTTTGCCCCTACATCCAACGTCGACGCCATGCCTGTGATGTCGAGGGTTTGAGTGTTAGTTCAAGTGAATATGAGTCAATATATGACTCACAACTTGTAAGTCACTGCCGCTTTTGCCTAATGTGGCAGCGATTCGGCGATAACAACATTGCTTGTGATCCCCATTCACGCATAGAAAAATAGCAAAAACTATGATCGTCGGATTTCAAACCTTATTCACATGTGTGTTTAAACGGGGAAATTCTACATATACAGATCCAGGTGCCACTCATCAACAACGCACGTAGCGGTTACGAGGGTTAACGCGGTGGAGAGAAAGGTGAAAGATCCAATGGTTGAAACGTTAACGCCTCACTCATACAATATTATCGTCGATGTTGTTGCTTAGCTTGGAGCGCAGATGGGGGCATACATCAGGAAACCGGCGAGAAGAAGGTTTTTATAGATATAAATGGCAAATTCAGATCACATGTTTACTGAGTTATACCTAAAGATAAAGCAAAAAATAATCACAGCATGATGGCATCGAAGGATAAGAATTTGCAAGAGAAAAATAATCCTGACGAAGATATACATCTCTCGCAATTGTGACATATGATAGATAAACTGTTGCAGGAAGTCCAGCTGCTCTCCAGAATAGTGGTCATCCTTTGCCTCAAATGAACTTCATGATGGCCGTTGGCAATGCCAACCAAGCAGCAATCATGCACTACAAAATACATGTAATGATGATACCAAATGATTGTCAGTCATAGTTGTGATATGTCTAAGATAATGTATTGCCAAACACGAGCAGTATGGTTACCTACTGTCTAAGCTGAACTTTGTGATGGATGTTTACATTGACAACGAATCAGTAATCATGAGTTGCAAAATCAACGGAATACTGATATCAATTGGTCGTGCTTCAAGCAGTATGGTTACCTACTGTCTAAGTTGGACTTTGTGATGGATGCTTACACTGACAACGAATCAGTAATCATGAGTTACAAAATCAACGGAATACTGATACCAATTGGTCGTGCTTCAAGCAGTATGGGTACCTACTGTCTAAGCTGGACTTTGTGATGGATGCTTACATTGACAACGAATCAGTAATCATGAGTTACAAAATCAACGGAATACTGATATCAATTGGTCGTGCTTCAAGCGGTATGGTTACCTACTGTCTAAGCTGGAATTTGTGATGGATGCTTACATTGACAACAAATCAATAATCATAAGTTACAAAATCAACGGAATACTGATATCAATTGGTCGTGCTTCATAGTTTTGCCAGTGACTTATATGTCCAAGATAATATATTGCCAAACACAAGCAGTGTGGTTACCTGCTGTCTAAGCTGGACTTTGCGATGGATGTTTAGTCGTGCCTCATAGTTTTGCCAGTGACTTGTCTAGCGCAACTTGAATGCCTTAGCAAATAAAAGCAGAACAGTCATTCACATAGTAAAGTTACAAACAAATCTACAGAGTATCCATCAAATATGTCACATTCAAGCTCTGGTATTGACCGAGGCTCGGATCATAAACGCTACGATTGCAGAGGTTGTGGTGGGCGTATAGTGCATGAGTCAAACTATCTACTGGACGGAAGCAAGAATAATGACTGCACTGCATGAAATGGATGGCAAGCGTTGCAAATGAGGTATCAGTCGGATTCAAGAGACTGACTGCAGACAGGAGTGACGGAACACTGGGAGAGTGTGGCAAAAATTATGAAGTGCGCTACAGACGCGGGTAAGCGAACGAGAAAGGGATTCAAACATGAAAGATACGTGCCAATCATCACTCTAAGTAGAAGTAGCTACCCAGATTGCGGGTATCAAAAGTGGTATTGTCACTGTTCTGGTCTGTAAACAAAACGGGTCATAAGATACGACAATTTCAGGAGAGTACGAGCGACGTTTACTAGGTCGAAGGTGACGTCGATCCCCTTGTCATCGTAGTCCAAACCAGTAAGCGAATCCTCTCCTTCTGTATGACAAGGGACCTGGCACAGCACTCGTTGAGCAGGACAGTGAAGTGTTTGGTATTGAGCTGGAGCGTAGCAAAGACTGTCGAGTGAGCTCAATGAAGGTTTGCGTAGGAGAGATGCACATTTCAACACCATCGAGGGCATGATCATAGCGGAGAACAGTAGAAATAGTCCTGTACTTCGCGCCCGAGTCTAGGAGTCTGTCTCTCCCTAATAGAACGCGTTGGAAAACCGGTCCAGCCCTGTGCATGGACTTCGGTCATGCCCAAGCGAAATAGAGGTGGTGGTGGACCTACCCGCTTGAAAAACCGAGCTGCAGGCAAAGA